>NW_010246767.1:48516-75334 GCF_000690775.1 Eurypyga helias
GCAAACCATGGACCCAAATGTACGCTAGTACACAGAAGAAAGCATCCTCTAGAACGCTTTCATACGCAAATTCTAACTCCTTCTAGTTTTGATAGTTTTCAAGAAGAAAGACCCTGCAGTATTTCTGATTCAAGACATCCAGATCCCTTCCAAGTCTTGTCTGCACTAGATATTCTGGCCAAATTAGCTCTATCACTAACATGCCCAATATAGCGAAAGCCTCTGCATCTACCAGGGCAGATTTTTCCCACTTTCCATCAGTGGTGTCAGCCGTACTTCCGCTTGAGTCTGCAATTTTGCATGTGCCATACCAAGTCTATGGCAGAAGCAAACTCTCTTAAGACCTCAGGCATACATGTTATCCCTCCCCACCTTACTTCATAAAGCCTCTTAATCATACAGAAAAGCCTAGACAAGTGATTTTGAGAGCTTTTTTTCAAAGGCAGCAGGGGGAGAGTCCCAACATTGGCTCCAACTAACCTAGAACAGTTCAGCTGTTACTTCAGCTTTTAGGTTGTGTTTGGCTTGGTTTTCATCAGTTAAGTAACTTGGTTTTGATCATCAGTCCCTGTAAAAATTTGAAGAACAGAAAAAAGTGCTTCTATGAAGTTTCTTGTTTTCTTGGAAACGACACCTTCTTAGCCTCAGATTTTTATTTTTTAATTATTTTTATTTTATAGCTTCTTATGGTCTTCTGGTTACTTTATACTAGACAAACACAGCCTATGAACTTGTCTGATTTTGGGAATACACTGGTTAATTTTTCGAAGATTTCAGATTAAGTGGCTACATACATTTGGACACAGGACTGATTCCTAAACTGTACCTGCAGTTACACCAGTAAACTAAGTCTCCCAGGAATACTCTAAGTTTAGTTTTAAGACCAATTAGCACACAACAGCCCACATCTCTGCTGATACTGTTGGCCTATAAAACAAGACAGGTCTCTTCAGCCCACCCACAAAGAACATCTCAACTGTTGTGGAGCTCCACCCATGCCTGGGAACTGCTGGGAAAACACAATACTTTGCACAGCTAGATTCAGCCTAGTCTAACAGTTTAGTAGCTACGGTGACATAGACAAGCATGCTTGAACTTACTGTTATATGTGCCATTTTTACGACTTCCTAGTTGCCTCTCAGCCAGATTTCAGCCATCAAAGACAGTTTGTAGAGCCCAACAGGTCTGTTTAATCACTTTTTAACGGTGTTGTACCATTGAAATTGCAAAAGTATTTAAAAAAAGAAAAAAAATTACTATTGTCAGAAAATGCTGAATAAGAATTCCACAAAGTTGAAACTTCAGTCCCAAAGCAACTGCCTTTGAATGCTACACGTCAAGACACAAAGATGCAGGCCCATTAATCTGATGTGGAGCTGTTCTCTGTAGTGCAGTCCACCTCTAATTTTGTCCAAGCTAGATCACAGAATCACAGAACAGTTTGGGTTGGAAGGGACCTTAAAGACCATCAAGTTCCAACCCCCCTGCCATGGGCAGGGACACCTTCCACTAGACCAGGTTGCTCAAAGCCTCATCCAGCCTGGCCTTGAACACTTCCAGGGATGGGGCATCCACAGCTTCTCTGGGCAGCCTGTTCCAGTGCTTCACCACCCTCTCCATGAAGAACTTCTTCCTGATACCTAATCTAAACCTCCCCACTTTCAATTTAAACCCTTGTCCTGTCACTACAGATTTAAATATCCAAGTGAGGAGTCTGCCTTTAACACAGGCAGTAGTTAATACTATCTGGTAGGACAACAGGAGTTTCCCTGCTACTCAATTCTGCATTTCTAATCATGACCACTTCTGCCGCAGACATTTTCCACTCTGAATTTTGCTCACAACCTTATCACAGCTTACTTCACCTCATAATCAAGCAATATAAAGTTAGTTATTTTTATATGACAATCGTAGAATGGTTTGGGTTGGAAAGGACCTTAAAGATCACCTCATTCCAACCCCCCTGCCATGGGCAGGGACACCTTCCACTAGAAGGTGCCCTTTCTATTTCTTCCCAAGCTCTCCAAATTATCTAAGAATACTTCCTGACGATTTAACTTTAATCCACTGATTTTTTTTTTTAATTTGTTACCAAGAATTCGAGCTAATATTCTGTTCTAGTTATGTGAATCAATTCACAGAACAGTTACAAACAGAAGTCTGATACAGAATCCACAGCCTTCCTTTATACAGGGAATTCAAGTTTATCACATAGCTACAGATCACTTAATTTTCCCTTTATTCAGTAAATTAGAACAATGCAAATAAGCTATGAAGAGGAGAAATACCAGCACTGAATTCAAAAATTTTAAAATTCAAACCATTAAAAGTTAATCCAACACCCTCAATGTTCGTATAATTTACAGGATACCAGGTAGAGGGAAGGCTCACTAAAAGTAACTCCCTCCTCTCCACCCTATGCCCTTTGGTGTAAGGATGCTACATACTGATGCTTACCATAAAATATAAATTTGAGGTTATATTAGTTCGGAGGTCACTGTTTTGCAGCTTTCCTCTGTAAAGGAATCTTTTTCCTTGCAGTACAAAGCAAGCAGGACTTGCTGTAAGAGGCAGTTGTTTGCTCATTTTGAAAAGACAAAAAATACAGGTATTAATTGTAATTTAATATGTAACTTTAAAATAGGATCTGTAAGTTTTAGCCATAAGGTAACTTTTTACAGTCAGAACTTCATGCTCTCTCTCCCAACTTGATGGACAAGCAAAATCCTACCTCAGTTCACTTGAGATACCATCAGTTATGTTACAATTTCCTCAGGCCACAGAGATAAAATTAGGCTCAAATAATACAACACGTCGCAAGAGGCACCTTGGGTGTTCCACCTGCTCTCAAAGGAGTGCTTGGAACTATGTGGTTTTATTTCACGGCACTGTTTTCATCAGCTTGAACCAGAAGAAATTCATGCTCCAAAATGCCCGTAATGGAGGAAGGTCACAACTCTGAATTAGCTCTTAAGAGATTGCTATGAAATATTCTAACACTGTGTGACATCAAATGATAGCAACCACTTCTCATGGAATGGATATGCTCTGCAGCTAATACAGATTTATTCCCACTCTAAATTACTAGGCATATCTCAAGCATGTTTATGTTTTTATGACACAAGGAAGTAACTGAAGACAGTCAGAAGCCAAGAAACATTCCTTGAAGATAACTGAATTAGAACTTGAACAAAATATAATTTCTTATCTTTTGGGCAGAGCAACCGAGAGAGGTATGTTTCCTGCTCCGTTAATGTTCTTTTAGCATCTTAAAATATTATTGTAATGTCTGGTTGATATTTACAAAATACACCAAAGAATGCAGCCAAATTTCTGAGGGACGTGTACCAGACCATATACAGTAAGCAGCTTTTAAAAAGAACAAATTCCCTAGCAAAACCATTCCGGTATCAAGCTGCATACTGTTGGAAGGCAGAGGTCTGCCCTTGATTAGACTGTCCTAAAACGAGGCCGGTGAAGTCTTAAAGGCATTACATTCACTGTAGTGATGGCCATAGTACATAAACAATTTGCACACAAGACTAAAAGAGTATCTTGCTAACCACCAAAGGACACTCCCATCAGTCTCCCACATGGCTGTGAGCCAGGAAGCACAGTGGCCATGAATTAGGGTACAGTCACACAGTCCTTCACTGATCCCACCTTAGCGACAACATAAACCAACAGGGACTAAGACATTAATTCATAGAGACACATATTCTGGCATCCATAAAGATAGTCCCAACTTGCTGCCTTGTTCCTGTAAAGATACAAAAGAGAAGTTGGATGACAGAAAAAGATTTATTTACATGTGGGCCTAGCTACAAAACCGTTAAATGAATGTTCAAAAGCTACTGAACATCATAGAATCATAGCAGGGTTGGACGGGACCTTTAAAGACCATCTAGTCCAACCCCCCTGCAGTGAGCAGGGACACCTTCCACTAGACCAGGATGCTCAGAGCCCCAGCCAGCCTGACTTGAATGTTCCAGGAATGGAGCAAATATCTCACAGTATTTTGAGAACACACTGTCGTGGTTTAGACGTACCTAAAGGTGAAACCAGCACACAGAGATAAGAAAAGCTTTTCTGGAAGGCAGAATAGTTACCAAGTACAAAATAATGCCATAAAGAATCTTCAAGGCATTGACAGGTTTGGACTTAGATGTTTTATTAAAAATGTCAATTTAAGATCTAGAAAAATTATTTAAGTTTTAATGGCCCACATCTTTGAATTTTCCTCTAATGCCTTTGAACCATTCCCTAGTTATGACAACTGCTATATTTCAATTTGCTAAGTAAATTCTTCAGTTTATTAAGATAAATACAGGTAATTACTTTTACTGATTTATTTATTACTATACATATTTCTGGAAGTAAAACTTTTATACAAGCTTAATGTACAGAATCTGCAGTAGTTCCTTCTTCCTCTCAAATCTAGAGAGGATTATAGGTTAAGAACTATTTTAGCACTACCTCTAGAGCAAAAGCAGAGCAAAGAAATAATGTTTTTAAAGAAAAATTTTAAAAGTCAGAAAAACAATCATGGAATCATAGAAGGGTTAGGGTTGGAAGGGACCTTAAAGACCATCCAGTTCCAACCCCCCTGCCATGGGCAGGGACACCTTCCACTAGACCAGGTTGCTCCAAGCCTCATCCAGCCCGGCCTTGAGAAGGTATGAGAAGGTGTCTTTTCACCATTGAAGAATGATTATCCTCAAACAATGATTTTTGTAACCGACAGGACAGTTGCATGCTGCAACTAAAACAGAGTAATTTTTGTTGTCGTATATATTTCTGCCTAAATTTTTGTATGTAATACTGATGGAGAATTCAGTTGTACAGCTTTTGCTTTGTGTGTAATTGAAGTATTATTCCTTTGGCAAATGGGAAGTACTACCAACAACTTTATGAATCGTAAAATACAGATACTACCCTTGGTTCCAGAGACTCTGGGCTGGTCTTTCCCTCAAGAAGCCCAAGAGGACTTAATGGATACAGAGATATTCACACGTTATACATCGTAAGTTGTGGAAGTTGGAAACATACAACTGAACTGTAGGGGACAGTCAGATCTTGAAGATACAGGTTAACTCTAAAAACAATCTGTGCAAAGGCAACAAGAGGACTGAGACAAAATGCTTTCTGCTGCATCTTATCTTGGAGCAGATCTCCTCCTTACACAATAGTAATTTCATTCAGTGAATTTGCAGTCGAAGCAGCCAACCTCCTGATTAAAAGACTGGTACATACTCCAGTGCAAACCCATAATCTTCAGGGGGAGGAGGAGGAGAACTAACAACAAATACCTCTATAAGAGCTAGGAATGTTCTCACTCATTAAGTCCCTCAGACTTTTGATGCAGTGCTTTGCCATAGTAGCAGGTTGAGCTCAGTTAAAAGACCAAGCTTTTTGGCCCCTTTACTACTGCTGTTCCAAAACCAGATACTCTGTTAGTTAGAAACTCCAGTTTTCAGACAAATTTAAAGCCATTTTTTTCCCTCTCCCCACCATTTTTTTTTTTTTTAAGCTCCTAAATTTATAAACAGCAACACCATAGTTCACAGCCTTTGTTTCTGCTACATTACATGAGCCAGGCTCTTCCACAAGATATCAATGCAAAAACAATTTAGAGATGAAACCAATTTAGAACTAGCTTGGCCATTTCTGCTTGGCACAGGCCTCCTCCAGTTCAGGTTCTAGCGCAGCTTTTGAGTCACGATGCTTGCTAGCTTCACAGGCACAGACATCCTGCCGGTGGTCCCAGCAGCGCAGAGCTTTCTGCATCATGATCTGTGACTAGGGATGCTGTTACTTTCAACGTGAGTTTGTTAACTGACAGAAGAGCTTTTATTTCTCTAAGTGGTCTAAAGTTTGTGTATTTTTATACTCAAATGAAATAACAGAAAGATCTGTGACAGAGATTTCAGTTTTCATAATGGCAGAGGACAATGAACCAGTATCAAGCTCCTTTCTTTCCACAATCTCAGACTTTCTCTATGACTCTGCAGAATCTGCTGCAACACAGGAAGCCACTGAAAATGGGTGAACTGGAAAGATTCCTGTGCCTCCTCCTACACCCTGTTTTTGCAGAGTAAAATTTTCTAACCACTTCATCCTGCCTCTTATATTACTTCTCAGATCTTGTTATTTGCTTTCTTGTTTTACTACACCGTTTACAAATTCTAATAAAAAACATATGAAACTTCCACCTCAAATCCAAGGCAGGGAATTAGGTTGACCTCAAATTTGATCATTCTGGGGTTGTGTCAAAGTAGTGGCATCACATGACTGGACAAGAATAAACACAGCTTTCTTAAATATAGTTAGGAGTAAAGTAGGCGAGCACAAGCTTATACAACTTAAAGAGATTTTTGGAAGAGGTTTTGAAAGAACCGTTGCAATCCATACACTTAAATGTTAAAGAAGGCAGCACAAGGTCTCCTTCCAAAGAGATCTTGAATAGATTTTTGTCTAGTATGGTTTATTACAGATAAGTGGTGGATCACATACAATAAATCATCTGATACAGCAGTGGACAGCATATCACCTCTTAATGCAGAGAAGACAGCATTGGTACAGGATCTGTGAAGTGTAGAAGAGGACAGCACTTCCTTCAGTGCCAACACAGGAAGTACCAGACCGGGAGAAGGCTATTAATGCCACTTCTATTGAAATGGGTAATTACCAGTAATTTTATCCAGCATATTAATGACAACCCACGCAACAGACAGGCACTCACGAAACTGCCAATGGCTTAAAGTCAGAGATGTCTTCAAAGCACAGAAAGATCAATATCAGGACTAGAAGTTTGTCACAGACTGGCAGTGCTGGGATGTTAATGTAACAGCATTTAAGAAAAGCCAACACAATCCCAGGTTTCAGCAGCAGGATACTTCCAAGTATAGAGAGGCAAATTATTATGTCACTTCACACCACTTCAGTTCAATGAGTACAGTTTAAAGGGGAGATAGCTAAAAGATGGTGATGGCATAGCAAATGAACACACACTTGCCAGAAAATAACCAACTCCAGGATGTCTGTGGGAATGTTAACAGGACAGCAGGATTGGCACTGGTGTTGGAAAGAGAAGAGTCATTTGAAAGAGTTTTAAGTTAAGTACATAAACTACATGACAAGCGCATGGAGTTCAACAAGGCCAAGTGCAAGGTCCTGCACCTGGGTTGGGGCAAGCCCAAGCACAAGTACAGGCTGGGTGGAGAGTGGATAGAGAACAGCCCTGAGGAGAAGGGCTTGGGGGGACTGGTGGATGAAAAGCTGAACATGAGCCGGCAGTGTGTGCTGGCAGCCCAGAAAGCCAACCGTATCCTGGGCTGTATCCGGAGAAGTGTGGCCAGCAGGTCGAGGGAGGGGCTTCTGCCCCTGTACTCTGCTCTGGTGAGACCCCACCTGGAGTGCTGCGTCCAGCTGTGGAACCCACAACATGAGAAGGATAGCGACCAGTTGGAGCGAGTCCAGAGGAGGCCACGGAGATGCTCAGAGGGCTGGAGCCCCTCTGCCATGGGGACAGGCTGCGAGAGTTGGGCTTGTTCAGCCTGGAGAAGAGAAGGCTCTGGGGAGACCTTATTGCAGCCTTCCAGTACCTGAAGGGGCTACAAGGAAGCTGGGGGGTACTTTTTACAAGGGTCTGCAGTGACAGGACAAGCAGTAACGGGTTTAAATTGAAAGCAGGGAGGTTTAGATTACATACCAGGAAGTTCCTGCTGGAGAGGGTGGTGAGGCACTGGAACAGGTTTCCAGGAGAAGCTGTGGATGCCCCATCCCTGGAATTGTTCAAGGCCAGGTTGGATGAGGCTTGGAGCAACCTGGTCTACTGGAAGGTGTCTCTGCCCATGGCAGGGGGGTTGGAACTAGATGGTCTTTAAGGTCCCTTCCAACCCAAACCATTCTGTGATTCTGTGAAGGAGGGGAGTGGTACAAAGCAACAGTGGTGATAAACTTCAATTGGAACTGTAAAATAATGGCATGAATAGGTAAGAGTGTCAGTGCTGGAAAGAGGAAATTAGCAGCCTGAGCAGACTCCTGTTTCAGACGATTTTGCATCATCAGACACATCAGAATCCTAGTCACAATGATTCATGAGGAAGATGCCTAACTGCAGTTTTGAATAATGAAATAGCATGGGAGAAAGCGTGGGAGTCATGAAAGCAAAGCACATGGTCAGTTCAGCTAAGAGATGATTACAGCTGATACATTCCTTCAGCTGCAGAAGCAGGGAGAAAGAATAGTTCTTAAAGTTGGAAGTTTGCTGAGCATAGATAAAATTAGATGGATTGTCTGGGTCTGTGACCTGGAATCAGGGCAAACATACTGTGGCATATTCAGCATAAAAGAACAAAAAAGACATCAGAAAAGGAACAGGAGTTTGGTTTCAGTCATTCAAGCTTCTACATTGTCAGCAAAGCATGTACAAGAGTCCATTAAAACAGGCCGGATGGATTTAAGGAGCCAGTTAAGAATTGGGAAGCTGAACCAACTCCAGCTTTTGTGCCAATGAAGTTAAGTGAAAAAAATATGAACAATCCAAGGGAACTTAAGGAGGGTTCCTACCAAACGAGACAATGAAGCCCAGAGAAACAATAGGTTGTGTCTCATCAGTCAATTGGGATTACAATATCAAATCCAAGTCTAGGAGGAGCTCATTAATAACGCCAACTAAGAACGTACTGGAAGCTATTTTACTTCCATAGAGCCTGATTTTAATTTGGATAAAAACTTCAAGAGGTGCCAGTCAAAGGAGTGCCCAAATTTGTGCAATAAAATGGTTTTCATAACCGCTAAATAAGTAAAAACAATTGATCATTTTAAATTAACTGCCCTAAAGTGTGGGCGAACAGGAACCAGAAGTCTAATACTAGCATACCAACACTCCTGAATCTACCAGGAAAATTCTACTTCATGCAGAGCTTTTACAGGAATGCTTTGTAAGAGCAGTCTTGCATTGTGACTTCAATATATGAGAGAGACAAGTAAGAATCAGGGAATAGTTGCAGCTGGCAGGCAAGTCTGGAGATCATTAAGTCCAACTCCCTGCTCTTGCAGGGTCAAACCAGAACAGGTTGCTCAGGGTCATGCCAGTCGCATCCTGAATACTCCCAAAAGACTGAGCATCTCTGTAGGCAAGATGCGCTGGCCCTAGACCACCTTACAATAAAATTCCTTTTTAAAATTATTATAAACTTTTTTTAGTATTTAAATGAAATTTCCTTTTTTTCAGTTTGTGCCCACTGCTCTTTTCACTGAAGAGGCAAGTTTGGCTTCATGTTCTTCACTCCTCCCCCATCAGGTACTTATGCACACTGATAAACCCCCCCTTAGCCTTCTCCAGACTGAGCTGTCCCAGCTCTCTAAGCCTGTCCTCACATGATGCTCAAGTCTGTGAATCACCTTCATAGCCCTTTGCTGGACTCTCTCCGGTACGGCCGTGTCTGGTTCTGGGAAGTCCAGAACTCTCGCTCTGGAGCCCAGCACTCAGACAGGTCTCACCAGGGCTGAGCAGAGGGAAAGGCTCCCCTCCCTCAACCTGGAGCCACCACTGAGTACTGCCCATCACATCTTTGAACACCTTCCCCAGCAGCACACAGCACACTGCTGGCTCACGTTCAGCTGGGTGTCCACCAGGACTTTCCTGTCAAGCTGCTTTCCAGCCAGTCAAACCCCAGCACAGCCTGGTGCAGGGGGCTGTTCCTCCCCAGGGGCAGGACTTAACATTTCCCTTCGCTGAACTACATGAAGATCCTGCGGCCCGTTTCTCCAGCCTGCTGAGGTCCCTCTTCATGGCAGCAGTCATCTGGTCGGTCAGACACTCCTCTTGATTTTGTACCGTCGTCAAAACTTACTGGGGGTGCGCTCGCTCCCGTCATCCAAGTCATTAATAAAGATGCTACACGGTAGTGGCCCTAGTAGCAACCCTGAGGTACACCACCAATGGCTGGCATCCAGCCGGGCTTTGTGCTGCTGATGACAACCCTTCTGTGAATCACCTTCATAGCCCTTTGCTGGACTCTCTGCCTGGCTTTGTGCTGCTGATGACAACCCTTTTAGCCCAGCACCTGAGCCACTTCTCACTCCACCATCTACTCAGCTAGTACCATCATGCTTTAGGCCCAGCCAGCAACAAAAGACCAGGCAGCCACTCACTCACTCCCCCAGCACTGGAATGGTGAGGAGAAAATATAAGCAAAGGCTTGTGGGTCGAGACAAGAACAGGGAAGGATCACTCACCAGTTATGGTCACAGGGAATACAGACTCGGGGAAGAAAAAACAGTTTAATGAGTTATCAATCAAATCAGAATACAGCAATGAGAAATAAACCCAAATCTTAAAAATCCCTTCCCCCACACCCCTCCCTTCTTCCCAGGCTCAGCTTTGCTCCCCATTTCTCTACCTCCTTCCCCTCGAGTGGTGCAGGGACAGGGAATGGGGGTTGGGGTCAGTCCATCACATGTTGTCTCTGCCGCTCCTTCCTCCTCAGGGAAAGGCCTCCTCACACTATTGCCCTGCTCCAGCTTGGGGTCCTTCCCAAGGGAGACAGTCCTCCACAAGCCTCCCTGGCATAAGGTCTTCCTGCAAGCTGCAGTTTTGTTCTCCAACTGCTCCACTGTCTCTCCCGTGGGGTGCAGTCTTTCAGGTGCAGCCCCCTCCACTGCAGGCTTGCCAGAGGGTCACCGGCTTCTTTGGGTGCAGCCACCTGCTCCGGTGTGGGGTCCTCCCCGGGCTGCAGGGGGGTCTCTGCTCCACTGTGACCCTCCATGGATGCAGGGCACAGCCTGCCCTCTCACCACAGGCTGCCAGGGAACCCCTGCTCCAGGCACCTCCTCCCCATCTTTCTGCACTGACCTGGGTGTCTGCCTTGTTGTCTCTCTCACATCCCACTCCTCTCTCCACACTGTTTCTGCCTCCACACACTCAGTCTAGAGGCCTTAAACAAGATTAAAAAGTAGTCTTAAATACCACATCCCCACACACATACAACTATTTTTCCTCTACAGACACACCCCTGCTTCGCTATCCTGCTCTGTAATGCAAACACAGCCTACGAACACCAAGATCTCAGTCCAGAGACAATTTCGTTTAGGAGATGTTGTCAAAAAGGAATCATAGAATCACAGAATGGTTAGGATTGGAAGGGACCTTAAAGATCATCTAGTTCCACCCCCCCCGCCATGGGAAGAACTTCAGCACACAATACTTAGCCACTATCATGGAAAAATAAGTTTAATCAACAATGCAAGAAAAGATTAGGTTGGTGTCAGAATGGTGCTAACTATTTTCCATCTCTTCACAGTCACGCAGGAAGGAATGTGAAGAATGAGATCTTCTGATCTGCAATAACAACAGTGCACAGAAGAGACAGGAAGCAGTCCAAGTAAAAGCACGATTTTAAAAGGCCTGCAACCACCCATGCTCTAGCTATGGCAGTTTATATGCGAGGAAGTTCTACATTTGCCAATTAGACAACAAAAAGACCAGTACCAGACGTATCTAGTGAATCAGTTTTCTAATGCAAATTTGCTACAGTGTTCACACAGAATCATGGAACCTCAGACTGGTTTGGGTTGGAAGGGACCTTAAAACCCATCTAGTTCCAACCCCCCTGCCATGGGCAGGGACACCTTCCACTAGACCAGGTTGCTCCAAGCCTCATCCAGCCTGGCCTCGAACACTTCCAGGGATGGGGCATCCACAGCTTCTCTGGGCAACCTGTGCCAGTGCCTCACCACCCTCTCTGGGAAGAACTTCTTCCTGATATCTAATCTAAACCTCCCCACATTTAAACCCATTACCCCTTGTCCTGTCACTACAGACCCTTGTAAAAAGTCCCCCCCAGCTTCCTTGTAGCCCCTTCAGGTACTGGAAGGCTGCAATAAGGTAAAGATCAATGTTGACTCTGTAAAACATTTAAGAGAATCACAGCACAAAGAAATTCCTGACTGCCAAATGATCTTAAAAAGTCAAAAAGCAGAAGAATACCCAAGTACATAAACCCACATTACTTTCCAGGATACACCAATAAAGTGCCATGTATGTGTACATGTTGTAGGACAGTAGAATCATAAAGACCTCTGGAGATCATCTAGTGTAACTTCCTGTTCTTGGCAAGGAGAGCTTCAAAGTTAAATCAGATTCCTTAGTGTCTTGTTCAGTCAAGTTCCGTGAAAGTCTTCAAAGATGGAGGTTTCTCAGCCTCCTCCTGCAGCTTGATCCAGTGCTTACCCACTGTGAAAATTGTTCTTCCTTACATCCAGTTGGACTTTCCCACATTTCAACTTACATTTGCTGCCTTATGTCCTTTCACTGTGCACCTGTGAGTAGCATGGGCCTCTCTCCTCTACAGACATTCATTCTGTGGCAGAGGACAACTAGATGCCTCCCAAGCCTTAGCTGTCTTCTTAGGCTGAAGAAACCCAGCCCCCTCAGACAGCCTCTCCACGTGTTACATGCTCCTTCAGTGCCCCTCTCCAGTTCATCTACCTCTTTTTTCATAGAATCATAGAATGGTTTGGGTTGGAAGGGACCTTAAAGACCATCTAGTTCCAACCCCCCTGCCATGGGCAGGGACACCTTCCACTAGACCAGGTTGCTCCAAGCCTCATCCAGCCTGGCCTTGAACACTTCCAGGGATGGGGCATCCACAGCTTCTCTGGGCAACCTTTTTTGTACAAGAGGAGCCCAAAACAGCACACATGATCCCAGATATTGGTTCACAAGTAAATAAATCACCTCCTTCAGCCTGCTGGCTCTGCTCTTGCTGACGTAGCACATAATTCAGTTAGCTGTGACTGAGACTAAGATTTGAACATCTGAAATACGCAAGTCTCACAGTGAGAAAACTGAAATGAAACACAGTTGGAAGCAAGTTTATCCCTGTATACTGCATTCTCACAGATAGACTTACCCTTCAAGGTGGCTTTCTATCCAGCAATAAAGCTCTTTCCACCACTGCAGGAAACAACACATTGCTCCCTTGTTCCCTGGGAAGCCTCGTTCCAATATCCCTGCAAACTGTGTTTCTGGTCCCAGTTTTCACCCAAAACTCTGTTGTGGCGCAGGATTTTTCATCTCTCAGCCTTTCTCCCTTCCTGCTTTGCATTCTGGAAGACTGTCTTTCCTAAAGCTCAGTTGCCTCCAAGAAAGAAGTAACATCTGACTGCTCAGCATCTCAGGCTTCAGGGTCCAGGACCTCACAGAAGGCAAATTGAACTTTCTCTGCATGCTTGTCCCAGCCATTGAAAAGAAAACAAAAACCACCCACACATACAACAAATGACATGCTAATACTAAACAATCAAACATAATGCAAATGTCACCTGTTTTTTCATAAGCGCTTTAAATAGATTTGAGTAAGACTGATTTATTAAAATCCTTACCCAGTGATCTCATTTGCAAGCTGAGGAAGTAGGGGCTGCATGAACAGACTTAAAATGATTGAAAACTTGCTGAACTGACAGGCAGAAAAACTAACGATCAAGTGCTCAAAATCCATTTGTCAACAAGGAATAAGCACAATATCACAGGGGAGATAGGGTTCAGTATCTTCATTAGCACTCCAGACAAGGAAAATTACAAGTTTGCTCAAAGCACAAATGATAGTAAATTGTGTACAGTTTTAGGCTCCTCACTTCAAGAAAGACATTGAGGTGCTGGAGCATGTCCAGAGAAGAGAATGGAGCTGGGGAAGGGTCTGGAGCACAAGTCCTGTGAGGAGCGGCTGAGGGAGCTGGGGTGTTCATCCTGGAGAAAAGGAGGGTCAGGGAAGACCTTATTGCTCTTTGCAACTCCCTGAAAGGAGGATGCAGAGAGGGCAAGTTTGGTCTCCTCTCCCAAGTGACAAGAGCAAGCAACCTCAAGTTGCACCAAGGGAGGCAGAGGATGTCAGGAATAATTTCTTCACTGAAAGGGCTCTCGTGCATTGGAATGGGCTGCCCAGGGAAGTGGTTGAGTCCCCGTTCTAGGAGGTATTTAAGAGATGTGTGGACGAGGTGCTGAAGGACAGGGCTTAGCAGTGTTAGGTCAACTGTTGGGCTTCAGAATCTTAAGGGTCTTTTCCAACCTAAAGATTTTAAGTTTCTATGAAAATAGATCATAAAATAAGGGCTAAACTCTTAATTGCAGCTTGGAAGGTCCTGATTGGACATTAGAGAAAAATTTCTTCACTTGAAGTGTGATGCAGCACAGATGCCATCTACCCAGAGAGGTAGTGGAGTTTCATGGGTTTCAAGAGCTGAGTCACAGCTGACCTTAGTGTTGGCAACAGTCCCACTTTGAGCAAAAGGTTAGAGCAGATGGCCTCCAGAGATCCCTTCCAATCAGTGCCTTTGATTTGCTGAAGATAGAATGCAGGAATTTAACTGCTGAGAACAGCAATGATAATTTGGGGAACATTCTGCGGACCACAAAGCATATCGTGGTACACTAAGTGGAATCACCAAATAAAATGCTTGTCTTCTGCTTAGGCAAATGGATACTTCTCACCACTCAAACTCAAAAAGGAATTTGTTAGTTTCAGACCTTCTCATTACAGATTCTTAATTACTATTCGTATGAGGGAAAGCAGGAAGGTCTGCTTGCTTATAGACTCAAAATGCCTCAAGTACAGAGAAGTCAAATTTTCAACATGGTAATAATACAATATACTTTGCATTGCCAAGAGCTTAGAAAGACTCCCTTGGTTTTCTCTGACAATCCTGTCAAGCTGGCTCATTGACTGCCACTTAAGTATCATTGTAAATATATATTTTAATACCTCAGTACATTTATGCAAACTTTGAATCATAATGTAATTCATCACAGTGGTTTTTGATTATACAAATCCACCTATTTACCTAGTTGGCCTACAGCCTATTCCAGTATTCCCAACAGGGGCGGGGTGGGAGCGGGGGAAGTTGTACACAGCAGTGAATTCCAGTTAGAACAAATGGTTTTGCAAATAAAACAAATCACTTTTGCAGTAACAAGCTGTCTCTACCTAAAAAATACTCAGTGACATCTCCTCTATGCTTATCTATACTTATCCAAAGTTTCTTCTACTTAATTTCAGTTGCCTAGACTGCCCCAGTAACTCCTTTGTTTGAAGTCTGGCAAGCAAAATTGCGACTTGTTTAAAATTACCTGGCTTTTCTGCTAGCCCAGGGAAATCACAGTTAGCTTCCGTATCAGAATTATTTTTCCCTGAAGCACATACTCATATGCCTATGTACATGCAACACAACAAAGAGCAGAATAGTAACATATCAAACTGGTAGGAAGATTTATTATCTGCCTTTAAATACTCAGAATACAGAAAAAGTAATTCATCACACTCCACTTACATAAATATATTAACCTAATTCCTTCTACACACAGTAAAACCATTTTTAAATACTACCTTAGAGAAGAGAGTCTGTAATTAAATGGTCTGGCTTAGCATTCACAGAAAATTCCAAGTTGTATAGATTTGAAATAATATCACTAAGATCACTTAGGATATTACAAAGCAACATGAGTCATATCTACCCAGAAGATGTTCCTGGCATCACTAGGGCTTCATTATTCATTTGGGTTGTGTTTATTCCTCTAGGGTCTAGTACATTGTATGAGGTGCTGTATTAGTAAGCATCACAGTCCTAACGCACTTCAGAGTATGTTACAGATAAGGAAAGTAACTCATGTGAAACAAACAATGAAATAATCAGAAAAGTGGACAGTAATAAGATTGTTATTTATAATGTTCTAGCTGATAAATTATGATAAATTATGAGTTTTTCTGTTGGCAAAACTTCCATGATTCTATGCTAAGAGGACAAACTCCTAAGAGCATCAAGCAGCAGACTACTGCTATTGGAGGAAAACTGTCAATCACTATGAATATTCATATCATATGAACTGCAAAAGACAGAATTTGATATCAAGAATTACATCCTTCTTCAAAGAAATGCACTCATGTAGGAAGAGGTGCAGTATCAATGTAACAGGTTGCCCAGAGAAGCTGTGGATGCCCCATCCCTGGAAGTGTCCAAGGCCAGGCTGGATGAGGCTTTGAGCAACCTGGTCTAGTGGAAGGTGTCCCTGCCCATGGCAGGGGGGTTGGAACTAGATGGTCTTTAAGGTCCCTTCCCACCCAAACCATTCTGTGATTCTATGATCAGTGATAAACCCAAATAATAAAAAAAGTGGGGGTTTTTTTCTTCCCAGGCCCAGCTGCAAAACACACCAAGTTCATGAAAACGACTTTTCACTTCACAGATGCTGTAGCATATATCCCTAAGTGCATGCTCACGTAGAGGTCTTATGTCACTCATCACGAGGGTTAAACGAGCATGTAGGGGAAGGAATTAGAAGTGGCAGAACTTATCTTCTATTACAAGTCAAATATTTCAGTCCTGTTTGCAAGGCTTGAAAACCCCCACACTTTATGTTCAATGCATTTAAAACTCTGATGTATTCTAATATTTCAGGAAGCATTCTCTTCAGCCCGTTCCTTTACTTAACTATCTTTATGCATCAGATAGCGACTGTATCCGTTAGTTACCAATTAGCTCTGCTAAGTATTTCTGTGTGTATCTGGAGGACATTCCTCCTCCCCCACAAAGATCCGAATATGAAAGATTTCTTCCCACCTCCCTACAGAGTCAATTGGAGAGGACACAAGCAATGCATTATTAAATTAGAAGATACAAAGATAAAACTGGAATACGTTATCAATTTATTTTTAGCAAAAACAGTCTATTTACCAAGGCTGGGCTGTGAACAGCTGAAGTACTCAATCTCCTCATTTTCTTCAAAACATGCTGTACATTTACTTAAATAATTTACTACTGCGTATTTTAGCTGATCCCATTCATCTAAGCTGGGTTGAAACTTTATCCATCTTATGCACTACATTGCTTTCCAAGTAATCCTATATACTTCAGTAGGGCTTTGCCAAATAGGAGAACAAATATGCATAAACATGGGTCAGGTTTTAATCACCTTAATGCAACGGTATTTCCCCTCCCCTTCTTTTCTTTAAAAAGAAAAAAGTCATGGGCTACCTGTAACAGCAAGGCATATTAAGTACCTTAAATAATTCTCATTACATTTACAGTAGGTAGCTATTTGAAGACCATTTTACATACGTAGTCTTGTAGTTGGGTTTGGTTTTCTTTTTCTCCCAAATCATGAAGAGGGTAGTCGATAGAGTAAGAATACAGATAGAAAGCTTAAGGGGAATCATATCTGAATGCAATATTATGATTTGAATTACTGGCATATATCAAGTGGAGAGTTTAAAGCACCAATAAGAAGCAGAAGTGTAAAGAAAAACCTCCTGTGTTTCTCTTCCAAGCTTTATAAAAGGTCCTTGTCCCCACCTTCTGGTGGGTCTGTTTAGACAGGAGTGATTCCCACAAGTCAGGTAAAAGCTCACATTTGTAGTATCAATGTCAAGAAGCAGATGCTTCCCTCACAAAATAAGCTTCTTACCTAAGTACACAAGGTAAGCTGGAGATGAAACTACTTGAAACACAGCAGTGTAGCCACATTCATGGGGTAAGAAAGCAAAAAAGTGTAAGCCTCACAAGTTTTGTGGGGGTGGAGGGTTGACCTTCATTTTCATAGAATCACAGAATGGTTTGGGGTGGAAGGGACCTTAAAGACCATCTAGTTCCAACCCCCCTGCCATGGGCAGGGACACCTTCCACTAGACCAGGTTGCTCCAAGCCTCATCCAGCCTGGCCTTGAACACTTCCAGGGATGGGGCATCCACAACATTTTAAGTAACACGCCTGTCAGTGACACTTTTAGGAGTACAAGACTGTAATTTAAATCTCTGGTAACACTATTCCATTTGTTCCAAGCGCCTTCTTTTTGCACCTCAAGCCTCTTTTGTATTTCAAGATTTCATGCACTAATTTCCATTGTCACTCCCCATGGGCCAGATGCTAAATTCTTCCAGCACTGAAAAAATTGTTAACTTCATGAAGTTCCACTATGCAACCCAGTATTAAGTGCTTGTCTAAGAACGCTCAAGCTTCTAGATTCAGTTTCCTGTGATCAGTACAGCAATGAAGCTGTTTCATCAAAAGTTAGCTAGCACGGTAGGAGGCCCATGAAGTCTTGGACAAATATGAAAGTGCAAGATGTATATATGCACACACAGAGATGAAACACTGGCTATTTAAAAACACATTAGGATTCTGAGCTCAGCAGACAATTAAGTAGTATTAAAAGCAATTTATTAATGTAAAGCGCTGAGAAGCAATCGGTTTCCTGTGGTGCTTATATCAATACTTGCTTTTTGGAAGACTGCCTTCAGCACTGCAGAGCACTTAAATTTCAGTTGCATAAAGTGCTCTGTTCAGACCTTGCAGATAATTCCTACCCAGTTTCAGTTCAACCGCACTGCACAAGTTAGCAGTGTTTTAATTCAGAGTTTGAGCAACTGTATAAACGGTCTGAAATTTTACGTAATTCAAGTTTCACGTGTCCATCAAACACATCATGGTAACACACACCAATAATACAAACAAGCTTTTAAAAAACAGATTCTCTTCTAGAATTATGTTCTAATTAGAGAAAGTAATTTGGAAATGAGAACCTACATCAAATGACAGCCAGAACTGCACGCAACAGCACACTCCGATTTTATAATCTGCGAGAAGACAGACTGTGATCCAGAGAAAAGCTGACAGAAAGAGGAAGAAAGCAGAGGTAAAGGAACTGTATGAATTCTCATTTCAGATGTTTACTCTTTGTGACAAAGCAGGCAGGCATCTCTCAAGTATTTAGAAGGAAGCCATGATGAGAACTCCAAAGGTTGGGTTTTTTTGTCCAGTAAAAATGAGTTTCAATAGAAAACCTCAGGTAATCAAGAACAGAATTCTTTGGGGGGAAAAAATACTAGTTTCATTGTCATCCACCCATGGAAGACTCAAATGGATTCTTAAAGACCAACTGCATGCTCCTTCTAACTGAAGTCAAAGCAGGAAAACGAGCCACAAGTTCTATGAACGAATCAAAACCTGGAAAACAAACTTTTGCTCTTGTATCTCGAGCACATACCTTCACACAGTCTATATTAGAGTTTCAATGGTCTCATTTAGGGGGTTAAAAGCTTCTGAATGCTTTGCCTTTGCCCTTACAAGGAAGGAAAAACTCTGGAATATTAAGTGTTTTGATAGACACAAATAAAGTTGGGTGGGAAATGCAGCAGTCTTGATGGTTTCATTCCACGACTTGCAACTATTATTCTCCTCTGTAGATACTATATTTTCTACTGTGGTTTGGAAGATCAGATAACAGGAAGAACGTTTATAAGCTTCCCCCAGTACCCATTTCTGACTTGCCCGCACTTTAAAGTTCAGCCCATTACCCACATGTGGGTTCAGACACTAGCAAGCACCCTCAGCACATCATCTCTGGCACTGACATTCATCAAGATTGAAGTCACACTGCCTTCCATCAGGATCTCCCTTTCCGTTCTGCTTTCAGCTATGTTGAGCCGCTGGAACACCCTTGATTTATGCCAGGGTCTCACAAAGAAGGTCCACTCAACCTTTGGTTTTGCACAACTCTGTCCCCCACAAGATGTTTCTTGTCCCTATTTCATAGACAGTACTTCCATGACTAACTAGCCTAAGTCCTGACTATATGTTCAACCATGTGACCCAAAGATACCACATGAGAAATCCCCAGTTAAACCAGCAAGCTTAGACTGGTATCAGGACACCAGAGCTACTTCTACATGACAAAAGTTAAGTGGTGTCAAGGCCCATTCTCGAGTCCTGAGGCCAACTGTCAAGGAGTAGCAAGAGCAGAACAGCTCCATGAATGAGGACTAGCTTGAAGCTGAGGGTGACCACAGTGCAGGCAGTGCCCTCACAGACCACACAATCACAGAATCCTTAAGTTGGCAAAGATCTTGAAGCTCATCAAGTCCAACAGTTAAACTAAGACTGCTAATACCACCACCAAACCATGCCCCTGAGACACCTCATTCGCACTCTCTTAAATACCTCCAGGGGTGCAAAGTCAAACACCTGCCAGTTCCAATGCCTGATACCCCTTTCAGTGAAGAAATTTTTCTTCATATCCAAAATCTTCCCCGATGCAACTTGAGGCTGTTTCCTCTCATCCTATAGCTTGTCACTTCAGAGAAGAGACCAACCCCCATCTCTCCACACCCTATCAGGTAGCTGTAGGGAGTGATAAGGTCTTCCCTCAGCTTCCTCTTCTCCAGGATGAACACCCCCAGCTCCCTCAGCCACTCCTCACAGGACTTGTGCTCCAGACCCTTCCCCAGTTCCATTCCCTTCTCTGGACACACTCCAGCACCTCAATGCCTTTCTTGCAGTGAGGGGCCCAAAACTGAACACAGTGTTTGAGATGCAGCCTCACCAGTGCCGAGTATTCCTGCTGGCCACACTGTTCCTGATAGAAGCCAGGATGCCGTTTGCCTTCTTGGCCACCTGGGCATGCTGCTGGCTCATATTCAGCCCCTTGTCAACCAACACCCCCCAGGTCCTTTTCCACCAGGCAGCTTTCCAGCCACTCATCCCCAAGCCTGTAGCACTGAATGGGGTTGTTGTGACCCAAGTGCAGGACTTGACACTTGGCCTCCTTGAACCTCATACAGTGGCTTTGGCCCATGGATCCAGCCTGTCCACATCCCTCTGTAGAACCTTCCTACCCTTCAGGAGGATCAACACTCCCACCCAGCTTGGTGTTATCTGCAAACTTACTGAGGGTGCACTGATCCCCTCCTCCAGGTCAGTAATAAAGATATTAAAAAGAACTGTTGCAGTACAGAGACCTGGGGAATACCACTTGTGGCTGGACACCAACTGGATTTAACTCCTTTCACCACAACTCTTTGGGCCTGGCCATCCAGCTGCTTTTTTACCCAGTGAAGAGTACACCCATCCAAGCCACGAGCATCCAGTTTCTCTGGGAGAGACCAGGGCCTATCTGGCAGCATCTAAACAGAGCAGGGTGCTGGTCATAGCAACCATCGACAGCCCTGGACACAGGAAGCAATGGAAACAGGTCCAGGTCTATCCAGGGAGCAGAGAAAGATGGGGTGAGAGCCAAAGCTAGAAAAGCTGCTATGTAAATCTCAGGCTACAATGTGGGCCCAAGAGCAGG
Source organism: Eurypyga helias (assembly GCF_000690775.1). Classification (NCBI taxonomy): domain Eukaryota; kingdom Metazoa; phylum Chordata; class Aves; order Eurypygiformes; family Eurypygidae; genus Eurypyga; species Eurypyga helias. The sequence continues at coordinate 69,641 of NW_010246767.1, forward strand.
ACTTGAGGTAGGTAGACCTATGTAATTGTTCAGGCCAGGAATGAAGGCCCCATCCTGAGCTTAAATGGCACTCCTGGGCCAATAAGCACCAGGTGATGCTGGTGACAATAACTGAAGCCTGATGGTGCACTTGGGGTCCTGAAGCAAACCACCATGTGCTGGCCACATCTATGCTATTAAGTGATGATTACATTACTTCAAGGAAACTGTTAGCTCTTAGCTTTTGAAATGGCTATTGGGAATGATTCTTGGGGCCATGCAGAGTCCCAGACTATGCCTGGAAGTTGCTAGGGGAAGTACTATTTGTCCTCAGCCAAAAGCGTATCATGGAACATTTTAGCAATTCAGTTGAAAACACCATCTCACAGCAGAGTGCTGGAACCTTTGCCAGAACATTATTTGGTTTACAGCAGCGACACAGACTAAGGCTATAGCATTATATATTACATTTTCATGGTTATTAGGGTTGAATTTCTTCTCAATAGATATGTACTGACATTGAGTGACCCAAATCAATACATCAATTTAGATTTTCTTTAAAGCTATGACAAGCAAGCCAAAACAGAACTTTCTCTTTAAAAGCAATGTAATAAAGAGGCTATAGGCTACTCTGGGGTCTAGTTAACTGTACTCATCCAGCTTGCCCCTTCTCTCAGCTTTGTTACTACATCACATATAGCCAACTACTTACACCACCTCACCTGTTAGCACTGCTGGTATATTCACGGAAGACAACAGAATGTATTTTACCACATTTGCAAGCAAGCACAACAAAGAAATTACTTCAGCTTCAGTTCCTAGTTAGGATACCATAGATGTAATATTAACAAATAGAATGAGCAAAGAGTTCAGAAATCTAAAAAAGTTGTAAATATAAAAAAATGCATGGCTAGAAGCTGAGTTGAGACAAAAAGCCACAATACACTGCAAATTTTAAGATCTAGATTCACTGTAAGCAAAAACACTGCAAAAGAACACTGGATAACAGTTACTCTGTAAAACTATTTCCAGGGCTGAAATAAAACTCAGATACATTGAGTGTGAACACTGTTGTTCATACTCCACAAAACCAACAAGGATTAAAACCTGTATTTTGTATTTCAATATTTGAGTGGCAGGGTATTTAAAACTACATTCCTTAACATACATCATCTTTCCTTCCTCCCACAGCTGCAGAGCTATGTGGTACATGGAGGAGTCAGCAGATGGCACCCATGGCCCTTGGTACCACGAGAGGACTTGGTTCCACATCCCTTAGTCCACACATGGTGGATTATTCACAGAAAGCATGGCTTTTTTTCCTGTACCAGCCACGATTTTCCTCTATACAGTGTAAATAGTCTACGTGGGTATAAATTAAGTTTATCTTCACTATCAAGGTGACTTACTGCATGGTTATTAGGTGCAAGGAGAGATCAGAAAAAGAGGAACAGTGTGTTTAACTTTCATAATTTTAATCTTAAATTCCACAATATTGGTGTTTTTACCCAGTTTTCAGAGTGATGCATCTGTGCGAGAATCCCAGTTTCAAACACCTTCCTTCACCCCACCCTACACACACCTAGCATATGTCCTCAGGAAAAGAACAACAACAAAACAACACCACACACATAGATGGTGATTCAGGTATACCATAAAGCTCAAAAACACAGAAAGCATTAAACAAGATTCTGAAGTTTTCCTAAAAAATCAGTATCACTGACACAACCTACGTTTTGCAGGCCTGGGGTTAATAGCAGTCCATATGCTACAAGAACATGGATAAAGGATAGCCGAAGATGCTTCAAAGGCAAAGGGAGAGCTCTAACTGCCAACACAGAAGCAGAAGAAAAGGCAAGGTAGGCACGAAATATTTCAGGGTGATCAGCCTATCCAGAAACTGTATGCTGCAATGTTGTGGTACATATAAAACAGACAAAATCCTAAAACAGTCACCGTCCTCACATGGCTTTCAGCTTGTGAAGAATTTTAAGAGAGTCTGAGTGTCTCTGTGTTTGCATTCAGACTCCACCACCCCTTTTCAGATGTACTACCAGACAGTAGCTGGTGGTCTGTTTTTTTACATTGGAATCAAAGTGCAGATGTGTGCAAGACCAATTAATCATTAAAAAAAAAAAAAAGAAAAAACCACACACACCACACACAAAACCCACCACACAGAGAAAGAATGACCTTGAAAAGTAGAGAACTGTACTGGGAATGGAAGACAGGACTTTCAGAAAAAAATCTCATTTTATTTTGTAATATATTTGGGAAGGGTATTGATAGGGTACACATCCATCTCTTTCCAGATAAGGATTTAATCCTTAGACCTGAAATACATGAAATGCAGATACACAGTTTGGACAAGCTATTTTAACTAGTGGTGTTGATTATCTACATAATGTCAATCTGATCATACATTTTAGATCAACAGAACAATAATGCAGTAGGGTTTTTTAGTAGATAATCTGAACATTAGTAAGTGACAGTTACCACCATAAAAATTTCCTCAGAATTTATGTACATGCACAGGACACATTGTATCTGCTATATGTAGGTCATACGCCAGCAGGGAGTCAGAAAAGCTTCAGTTCCAAGACTGCGAGGGTGATAGATTAGGACAATCTAATAATGAATAATAATCCAATGAATAAAACTACTTATTTGGAAAATACTTATTAAATGGTATAAGCTTTTTTTATTTAAATTTGAAACGGAAATATATAAAAGGAAGACAGATTGTCTTCCTGAGAAACCCTCCTGTACCATGTGTGCTAGTCTCCCTCTAACAAGACAAACGGGAGCAGTTAGCATACTCCTATCAGAAGCAGCTGTATTACAGGGCACGCAGCCGATAACAGGCACTATGTTTAAAGAAACACCTGAAATGAACTACTCCTAGTAACAAGGAAGACTTGTAGTTACAGGTACAAAAGGTAAGGGGATTTACAAGAAGACACAGGAAGGAAGGACAGTGTGACACCATCCTGTGATATATTTCTGCAGTGCCTGTTGACAGCAGCAGACTTCAAAGGAATTTGGAACTGTCCACAACCAAAGCCTTTATGGCAGATGGTGAGAAGCAGCCACGCACATTTGTTCAGAGGAATGCAATGACCTGCAGGTACAAACAGAATGGGTCTAGAAGTTATTCAAGTAAGCATAAATCATTATATAAGCTGACTTTAATCGTTACTGGGTAAATGCAGGTTCTTGGGAGAATCCACCCAAGAGCTTTGCCAAGGCAAGGAAGTGAAAGCAACCAGTGTCACAAGGCAGTAAACCTTGCTAAGGTATACTAAGCATGTTTGATACGTGCCGTATCAAAGCCTCCAGATCAGGGCCTGCGCTGTGTCAGTGCTCTGTTTGTATAAGGCCCTGTCCCAGCAACTGAAGGAAAACAAAAATAACTCCAGTTTCCAAACTGGCAGAAGGCTGATCTAGATATCCCTGTGGCTTGAAGCAACACACTCCTGGCCATGAGTGACGTACACATGTATGACGTACACATTCCCAAATATCAGGTGAAATACCCATCCCCAGCACCGGTGGTATTTCATGCTGAGTGAACTGACTGTATTTGCAGCCAGGGATACACACTCCAGACATCAAACCAAACAAAAAAACCCACACACCTCCCCCAAAGCTTTCAACAAGAAATATCTTGAGAAACAGATATGCAGTCACCATTCAGAAGAGTCATGAAGAATGAAGAGAAACATGCACTGCTTGACTTCTATCACAGCTTTTTGGTGTGCATCATGGGGCTCACTTCTGTGTTATCAAGGCCTTAAAACCAGGCCAACTCCCACTCAGTAAGGGGCTGGAACTTCATTTTCTCAACATCTTCTGAAGTTTTCAGTTTTGTTCTTCTAGTCACACACTGGAAACATGGATGAAATCACCATATTTCTCCTCAATATTAGCTCCAGTAACATTAAATGCAACATTTCCAACTGCATACAGCAGTCTTAAAATGCCTTTATGCTTTTTAGATTAACTGTAAAACCAATTAAAGACAACACATACTGATTCGAATCCACCCTGCTGCAAGGTAATAGATGCCTTCATTACTCTCTTGCCAGGGATACTGTGATTTCTTTCCCCCATCCTACTGTCATCTTAACTTGCAGCTCATTAGTCTCTATTGCATGGAAAGGCCTCTCTTACCCCTCCGAGACACACATTATATCTACCATATTTCCAATGCCTCTGCTTCTGTATTAAGTTTCAAAGCCCAGGACAAAAGTCCTGTAATTTAAACAGGGTAAAGTGTCCATAAAATGAAATCAAGTTAGAGCAAGAGAACCTACAGTTAAGACCAATCACATTAAAGCAAGACAGTAAAAAGAAGTACAGGATACATTCTTGTTAAAACCATTCACATACTCATATGCTGAAATAAAAATTTGAACAAACTCCTCAGCTGACAGAATAGTTCAGTTTATCAGCAGACCTGGTGCCTGAGGATCAGATCCGAGAACATGGCTGCAGAGAAATTCTAGCACTATTGCAGCCAACGCCGAAGCTTTCAACAACCAGAAGGCAGCACAGAACAACACATGTTTTCAAATGCACAGAAGTAACTGATAATCATCTCACTCTGATTCAAGTCTGAATACCATCTCTCACCTTTGTGGTCAAATCTGTCACAGAATGTGTCTTAACCAATACCACAGTATTAAAGCTGCTGTCTCCCTCCTCCACTCTATATTACCCCAAATCACCTTCCAGTACCCCTTATTTTCTAAGATGACATTCCTTTTCAAGCATTACTTTTTACCTACCTCTATTAAGCACTGACTTATTCATTACATTAAACACTGGTGCAGTGTTCTTAACATGTATTTTGTATGAAACACTTCAGAAATTCCCTTAAATAACTAGTAGAGTTGCAAATTTACTGCTTTGAATGTGACTAAGCCAGAAAGTAGCTTCTATAAAGGCAGTGTCTTTATGCATTGGTAATAAAGGCTGACCTTCATTTAGAATCCTTTTCCTTGGGCCAGAAAACTGATATCAGAACTTGTGGATGGATTAGGACCTCTGATGGTATTAAAATAAGGAACAGCTGCTGCCCTAACCACATTAGAATGGCTTTACTGCACTTTTTGATTACTATCAGCTAGAAAAACAGTATACTTCTTGACTTCAGAACGACAGTTTGCTGGAGGGAGAAAGGCAAAAGTGTGTCTGATTATTAGCTGGTAAGAGCTGCTTAGTGGAACAAACCAAAGACATTTCGATAAATTACATAAAGGCAGCTTTTCCCTTTGAAAGACATAGTTCTTGCTTGTCTCAGCAGATACCAGAAGGGTTTGACTTCTTGCTTTAATATGCACTGTGCCAACCTAAGTTTCAATTAGATCCAAAGAAGCTCCTGCAGAAGTCACTGCTCTGGTTTATTCCAAGTGTAACCTGGTGCCTATCTTGCCTTTATATTGCTTTACCAAAACATGCTACACCTTAGATTACCAATGTTACTCCTGCAGTGTTTTTTTTCTTTTTTCCTTGTCTGGTAAAGAATAACAAGTATCACCAGCTGCAATAAATCCAACCCTCTCAAACCTGGTAAATATGAAGTAGCATAAAATTGCATTGAGAGATTCTTGCTAGGTTCTCTTGCTTATCATCCCAGAAAGCAACATATCCTGCTACTATCCTGGAAAAGAAAGGTTTAATATTCCATGTATTCACCAAGGGCAGATCATG
>NW_010246768.1:0-476 GCF_000690775.1 Eurypyga helias
AAATATTGGCGGTGGAAAGCTGCTGTGTGGAGTCCCACACAACAAGTTGCAGAGACTGCTGAAGGCCCAGGTGAATCAAGTAGTTTTGCAGAGGTCAAAGCCATCCATCTGCTGAACGAGAAAACTGGCCCATGCTTTACCTCTACACTGACTGGTGGATGGTGACAAATGCCCTGTGGGGGTGGCTACAGCAATGGAAACAGCAACTGGCAGCGCCGAGGCAAACCCATCTGGGCTGCATCATTGTGGCAAGATATTTCTTCCCATCTAGGCAACCTGGTCGTCAAAGTGCGTCACAATGATGCTCACGTACCAAAAGTTGAGCCACTGAAGTGTAGAGGAATTTTTAGGTAACTGTGATCACGAAGTGCTAATGCAGGCCTGCGTGCACAACCCAGGCTGTGTGAAGGACGATGTGTTCTTGAGCAGGTGAAAGAAGGAAGTGATAGAAGCAGGTGAAAGAAGGAAGTGATAGA
>NW_010246769.1:0-8695 GCF_000690775.1 Eurypyga helias
TTTATCTTTTTCCTCCAATTGTCTCACCCACACCACTGGGAAGGGAAGAGTGAGTAGCTACGTGGTTCTTAGTTGATGACTAGGGCTAAACCACAACACACACTCTTGTCTTTTGGTTTTTACATTAGTGTCTTTGATTATATCAGGATAAATGTATGTAAGTGTTCTGTCAGTAATAGATCTGTGAAAGTAAAATGCTTTTTGACAAAGCAGAAAAAAGAAAGAAATATTAAATATGACCATCGTAAGCTAAATGAAACTGTTTCTTTGACTTCATGTGAAATATATGTTTTTATTTTAAAATTTAGTCCAAGAGTTTTTCTTCTAAATATGAAGATTGAAGGAAATGAAATAATATGAAGTAATTGAAATATGTTTCATAATTATATAATTCCAACTAAAGACATTTTTCAGATTTCAAATTAAAGTGATCGGCCAAATTAAAACCTTTTTGCCTATCCTGTAGAAACTTTTAACAGATAAATGAACCAAAGAATCTTAACATGTTAGATTTCATAGCCACACACAGAGTTATCACTTGTAATCATATTATTCAATTTAGCAACACTGTAATTAAGATCACTTATCCTCCTGATTATATTCATGATTCCACTACAAAAAGTGTAAAGCTCTGAGACACATGCAGCAATCCCATTTACTCCAAAGGAACTTAGATCTTGTTGAATCAAGGCCATAAAGATGATGACAACATTAGTTCAGACATGTTTTTTGACAGTTCATTTCGTCTTTCCCTTGTTAATTATTAATGGATTTGCAGGAAACATATGATAAATTTTCAGGACTTTTGAAGCCTGTTTCTTCTGTACTTGAAATAATAAGGTCTACTTACATTGACAAAATATTTTAGGGTTTGTATTAAACTGCAAATGTTCTTAAGAATCTGCTTATATTCTATAATTTTTGAAGATAAAGTGAAACCTTTGTTTCTTCTTGTGGTGAGGATCCCAGGGATTGACCATGTAAAGCCTTGGACTGACTTGATCATGAAAGAAGATTTACTCAGAGCATCCCATTCTGTTCCCCACATTTCTGGCCATCAGATAATGATCAAAGAATAATGTCAGTTATAAATGGAGAAAGAAGGAATTACACTTCTGGTTTGTTTAAAATTATATTCATAGTTCTAATAATGTGCCTTCACAAACTTGTAACAGAGCCAAACAGCCTCAAATCAAGGATGTACTAATTAAGGTATATACTAGAATTGTTAATCAGATACGTCAGGGACAAAAGAAAGGAAAAAGAAAAAAACATCCCCCCAAGAGGAGGCAGGAAAATCCTGCTTACAGTAATCACAGAAGGACGTCTTGGAAGGAGAAGATATAGTAGAAATGTCTGGAGTTTTGTTTCGTGTCTTTCCTGTCTCTGATACTGGAGAGTGGAAGAAGTTGTCAACATATCTCAGGAAACAGCTGTCAGGACAGGAGTTTCCTTTACCCACTCAAAGGCTAATTTCTGAAAAAGAAGTGATAGTTATACTCCGACTTTTAGGGACTGCTGCTTTAGAAGCACTATTTAGTTTTCTTTAATTTACTTTCTGTCTATTGAGGGCGTAGGTACTAAAGTGTCAGTAAACACTAAAGACTAGGAGCAATGAACTTGCTTCTAGTACCTACTTCTGAGAAGTCTTTCTCTCTTTGTTCCAGCTATAAGATATTCCTGAAGACAAAATATTACAATGAAGTCAAATGAAGATCTGAAAAGCAAATATTTGAATTTTGGGGGTTGAACTGGAAGCCTACATTCCAAGAAGGAATACTAGGCAGTGAAACCCTGCTCAGAATGTGAAATGGAAGGTAAAAGAAAATGTCTGTGTCTTTGGATACGTGCTGGTGAGAAAGCAGCTGAGTTACTAAAATCACATAACACTTCAATCTTGATCCAGATGTCCAGCCTTGTGGGATAAACCAGTGTAGAATAAATGTTGTCTTACATCTCTGTGTCCCAAGCGATACAGTGAGAAATGTGAACTGCACAAAACCTAATTAAGCTTTATATAAAAATCAGACTGTATGAAGATTTATTTTAATCTTATGGTTAAAATAATTCTTTGTTTACTACTGCAAATATGAAAATAAAAGAGATTGTTTTATATGAATGAGAGTATTTGGGTGACTTAATTCAATACAGTTGCTCTACTTGGGCTGCATTATCAATATCTTTTAATTATATTCTCTCATGCAAGTACTTGAAATTATCTAGAAAAACATAATGCCTGATTTCTTTAATCAATTAAACATTTAAATTTTGTATATTTACATATCTTTTATTCATGGTCCTAGCAAAAACAAAAATATCTATGGCAGTCTAACAGTCAAATTACTTATGTGGTAAAAAAAGTTAAGGACAAAAATACTTAAATGAAATATTGACATTGTCTTGTTTAATTATATATATTTAGGGATTATAATATAAACACTTTCTAGACTCCTCCTTAGCTACACACAAAGACAACATGAAAATTTGTGCATAATCTTTACAGAAAAATAAAAATTAATATTTTAAGACAGCTTATATTGTACACATTTTCTGATTGGCTGTTCATATTCTTAAAGCATAAATTAATTTAAGTAATTAACTTCCCAAAAGCACTCTAAACTGCCAGCTCGTGGTCATCCAAGTTACTTCCTCTAAATAATTTATCTCCACATAAAGCTAACATAAAATTTGGTGTAGCAATTAACATGATAGTGGTGTCAGATACTCCTACTATAGACTGAGACTGATACACTCGCTGAGGAAGTAATGGACTGCTTAAAAACAAGTCACTGACAGAAGTCTGCTCTGGTATCATTCTGTGAATTATATAGGTTAATGACTTGTACAGCCAGATTGTCACGATTTTCACAAAAGCAAGTTTTAATTCTGCATTAAGGAATATGAATGTCGAACCTTAAAATATGAATATTTGTCTCATTCATTCAGTTCTCAGAATTATATATCTAATTTGGAAACAGATATCAACTGACTAGGGTAGACATAAAAATGAGCAAATTACTTCATGAGAAAATTCTATTTTTTACACTTTTCAAGATTTCAATTTATTTAGTAATAATTCAGTACTTTCCATCAAGTCTGAAAAAGTAAGAGAAGCCATTAGCAATAAAAATACAGAATAAAAAAAATAATGAACATGGTAAAGACTCCTAATTTTTATTAATTTAATTCTGTCAAAATTTATCCTTTAATTTTAAATGCTAAAATGGAAAACAGGATTTTTTTTCTAACTTCTACATATTAGGAAACTGAATTATCAAAAAATATTCAGTCTTTACTATGATATACAGAGTAAGCATGATATTGAAAATAAGATACAGATTCGTGAGGCAAAAGCAAAATTGAGTTCAGTCTTGAAAATAAATGTATCACATGAAAAAATAAAAGGTCTACATTCTTTAAGTATTGTTTATGTTATCAGAAACGAAAATTTAATTTTATTCTGTGTGTTTGCATTCACATAGGTCAATTGTAAATGCATATTACTATGGAAGGTGTAAATGCATATACTATGGAAAGGTGTCCATAGTGGAAGGTGTCCCTGCCTATGGCAGGGGGGTTGGAACTAGATGATCTTTAAGGTCCCTTCCAACTCAAACCATTCTATGATTCTATGATTCTACTAATCTCTTGCTATTTTTTTAATTAGATAACAATAAAACATTTATTTTTAAAATCAGAAGGGACAATTGTAGCAAGTTAGAAAGAATTCGTATATGTTGTTGAACTTCTAGACTAACTCAGCTCCAAAAATTGCTTCAGAGTGGATGATCCTTTTAAAGAACTAACAGTTAATATCTTCATGAAGATTTATATAATTTCTGGTTACACTTCAGAGACTGCATCTATACTCATGAAAACAGAGCAAAGGCATGGCCCCAGAGAAATGGTATGTGATGATCCACAGTTTTGCACTTTGATAAACAATGCACAGGGATGTTCTTGGGAAACAACATATGCCAGAGACCTTATCCATTAGTGTTATTCTTCTCAGGGTGATATTTTAATCATATGGAAAAGAGCTACAGTACTTCCTTAGGGGTCAAAGAATGGCCTTTCTTATTTATTTGTATAGACATTACTAAAGAGTAATGTTTGTCAGTATACCAGGTAAAACCTGCTGTTATTATTTTATTACAAAAAGTAATGGAATCTTAATTTCTTTCCCCAAAAAGCTGTCTCTCATAACATATAAAAAAGTAAAAAAAAAAAAAAAGAAAAAGAAAAGAAACAAGTTCTTGGAGATGTGCTCTCTTAAAACAGAACAGCAGTAGAATATTTTGGACTTACTCTTCCTGTGAAAACAGTAGTATATGTTCTGATTCCACTCATCAACTGTCTCTATAGCTTACTGAAAGCACAAGAAGCCCATGAATTATATGAGTTGGGGGGTGGGGGGATGGAAAAAAGCAGCAATTGCAGTAAGTATTTTTGGTACTATAGTTGTTATTTTTTTCTAACAAATGCATGTTTCTCTGTTGCTTAGTGGTAGGACTGGTAGTTTGCTTACTTTGACAAGGACTGTGTTGTGGGAAAATATTTACAACCAAAGACAAGAAAATCTGTGGATTAAAAAAAAAAAATTAAAATCTGAGATGAAATACAGAAAAATATGTCTTTTAGAGAAAGATAATTTTAACCTTCCGGGTCTATATTCCACATACTATTTCTTCAGTCTGAAACAGGAATTTGGCAAAAAATGATGCAATATATGATTGTTTATATTTTCTTATATTTTGAAGTATGAGAAACTATCCACATTAATGTTTATAGGTGGCTACTTGTATTTTGTAAATACAGAAATTTTGTGCATGTAAGAATTTCACAGCCTTCTAGAAGAATGTAAATGCAACCAGAGGAAGAAGAATGTAATTAAGATATACCTACAATGTGTCTTAATAGCTAGCTCTGCATATTTCTTGATATTATAGCAGAGGTTTTCCAGAAGGAAAGCTGCGCAGAAAGAATTTGAAAACTTTTTTTTGAAGACAGCACATTGCCACTATGATTCAGACTATTTCTATTACCATGTCTGGAACTTGTCATTAAAGCTCTGATTAAGTTCCCATTTCTAGGAGATTAAGAAGACTGTGGCATGACAGTAATTGAAGATTTCTAGAATCATTATAGTTTTTTCACTTCAGTTAGTGAGGTTGCATACCAAGAGATTAAGTACAGAATGCATTGACTGCATTTGCTAGTGATCTCTTCCTGAAAAACAAAAAAACCCCACCTCTTGGTATGTAACTTTACTAAGTAAAGAGACAACATGTAGCCTATTTTTTAGATCTGCTGATAAATTTTTATACTCCTATTTGTAAGCTTGAATTGTTTCTGTAGTCCTCTGAAGTGATAATAAATAGATGTTTTTATTGCAAGGTTTTCCTTAATTTTCAAATAAATACAATGAAAGGAGGACATTTAAATTTTTCAAGAAAGATAGTCTCTATTCTGATATCTAGTATATTAAATTTAAACTAATTTTAATCCCTTGGACTTAGTATGATTATTTATGATTTCTTTATTCTGAAAAAGAGATCTAAATCTGAGTCCAAACCTCAAGCAGTTCCAACTTGTGAAAGCCTATTGATCAAAAGATTACAGTTATTCCCTAAAGATAATTAAGGTTTTCAGTCGGGTCATGACATGTCATAAGACAATGTCTAGGGACATATTACCCTTTATACAAATTACCCTTTTGTTCCTTCCAAAGGGATCAGTGATGACATTTAGCCATTGCAAGTGAATTTGATATTGTTCTTCTGTATGAAAATATGTTAAATTTGCTAACATTTCGCTTGTAAATGGAAAAAGATGAAAAAGAAGAATAATATATATCAAGCCTAATGCAACATGGGCATAGAGTTATGTCATCTTTTAAATGATATCTGTTCAGATTTAAATATTTGGCATAGATCATAAATGTTTTTGTAGTTAATTTAGTTAACAGAGTTCCTAGGACCAAATATTTAACTAGCCTTATGTTTTTAGAACATTCTTTCCTGTGTATAAAGTAATTGTTCACTGATATAAACTTTCTGCATATGGCCTTAGGTAGCTACTTGGTAGCTGTTGTATAGAAACTCCATTCTCAGTATTACATGTTGCTATGATCCTGGTCACATCAATGACACTATAGAGAACTTCCTCTAATTATCTGATGTAAGGACTACTCTAAAAAAACATGGGAACTTCATTTACTTCATTGAATTTTCTTTCATGCCAGTCTTTTTTATACTTCTTACAAATACAGTGACTTATCAGCCACTTTACTACATTAATTACTTTGAAAGAATCACTACTATTTATTACACATCCTGATATTCCAATATGAAAGATACTATAAAAAAAAAGAAAGGTATTATTATCATCCTATACTTTAAAAATGTGGAGTCCTTCATACTTACCTTACTCAAGTAAATTCCACACGTTTTGTCATTTAGAAATTATGCTATAAAAATCAAAGTCTCGCAACTAATTTTTTCATTAGCGTGTTTTGATATGAACATTTTGCCAATATAATTAAGTTTAATACAAGAAATTAGAAACCAGAAATTAATCCATTTTGTTTATCCATCCTTTGTAGAGTTTGAAGTACAGTTTGCCAGAGACATATTGGTTTCATGCTACCATTATCTGAGTTTAAAGAAAGATCATGATTAATTTTGGAATATTACTGTTATAGTTCTGAAAATCTTCTGAGAATTGGGTGTGCATAATTTTTAAGGAGTCCCAAAAAGACAAAAAATGGAAATTAAATGTAATGTAGATACTAACTAACCTAAAAGCATACTAAAAGACTCCTAGCAAAATTCATTAGGTATCCCAAGTTGAATATTTCTGGATAGTCTTTACAAGGGTGAGTAGTTCAGTGCTGTGATGGTGCCTAAATGTAAAGGGGATCTTGAGGGTAAGTATTTCAGTCATTCAGATCTCCTGAGGTTCTTATTGGATTTAGTAGGCTCTGACTATTCTCAGTACAAAATGGCAAGTGTATATAACAGAAAAATAATACAAAATTCATGTGAAAAAATAATTATTGATCACTTTATTATATACTAAAGTAGTTACGTGGGAGATAATTATAGGAATTAATCTATCTCTTCCATGTTTTAGGACCCTTTCTGGTCATCAGGTAGCTGAGGAAGAATGCATCATTATACAGCTCAGTAAATAACAATATAGTTATAACATGATATAACTATGACATAATATTTTATATCCTGTTCAAGGTATGTGTTTGGCATGTTAGGCAATGATATTCTAATGGAAAGTTGATAACATTTCTGAGAGACAAAAAACCAAATTTCCCTTCCTGAACATCTCTTGACTCTCCATACAAAGAACCACCAAACAAACAAAAAATCCCATACAAAACAAAGGCCCAGTGATGAAGGTGCAGTTCAGCACTGCAAATAGGAGAAAATGTATACTTCAAAAGGGATGATCAATCTCACAAGAAAGCCAAAGAAGATTCCATGACTGGAAGTTAAAGTCAGGAAAATGCACATGTCCAACACAGAGTAAGAGCTGTTATCAGTTAAAATCAAATTGCAAATGGAAACATTAAGTATTTTATTTCTTTTAGTATTTCTTTCAAGATCAAGCAACATTTTGAAATTTATCCTTTTAACAAAGTTATATTACTTTTTTATTTAATAAATCATGTTAATGATCAGCTCTTTCTGGCATATCTCTAGAATATATACATACATAAGCATTGCCAGCTGTAAAAAAATGCCAAAGAAAGTGTTCAAGAAATGAGTTTGTGACTATGCACGAATTAGTATTACATCTCGACCTGCTGTAATAGAATTTGTTAGTGATTATTTTGGTGGAAACTACTGATTATCTTAAATTACACAAGTAGATCAAGAACCTCTAGCTAGAGGCTGAATGAGCTTTTTTTTTTTTTTTTTAATAAGAGTATTTTACAACAAAACAGGGTACCTGACACTGGGGTGCATTTTCTCCATCCCAGAAGACATTCAATTGAATGTAAAAAAAAAAAAAAAGGTGTCACAGAGAATGAGAATATCTGTAAGGCCAGTTGTACTGGCTTACAGAAAGAGTTAACTCTCTCTACCATGGCTGCCAGGAAGCTGTGTTCCTGGATGCAGGGAGCAGCACTGATAAGTTCTTAGCTGGCACTGGGGAATGCCTGCACCAGTTTCAAGGTTTTTCTCTGCTTCTGATACTGCAGCTGCGTTCCCAGACCTCTCTTGCTACAGGCAGTATAGGGGTCACACAATTCAGACAGCTGACCCAAACAAACCAAAGAAGTATTTCATTCCATAGCACATCATACTCCCGGCAGTGACGAGGAGCGGATCGGGGAGCCATTACTCTCTTACTCTCTTGCTCATTCACTCCCATATACTTGCTAACACTCTCCCTGACTCCTGCATTAGCTGCTTTGCTCACTCCTTTGCTGGCTCGTTCGTGAGGGAGTTGGTGGGTTTGTTTAGTTTTCCTGGTCATGCTATCTTTGATAGCGTTTGCTCGGAATCTGCTGTGATAGCTCTCAGGATCTGGCCCTTGGGCTGTGGTTCTTGGGCTGTGATCACTCCCAGGTTGCAGCTCTTGGGTTCTCTACCTCTGACTCTTACTGCTCAGCACTTGGTTGTGCATTGGCTAGGGGATGGTGAGCATCTGTATCATATTGTATCATATGTTT
>NW_010246770.1:0-22733 GCF_000690775.1 Eurypyga helias
ATTTTATTTTATTTATACCACCTGCACCCCAAATAGGTAAGTAAGTGGAATAATGCTGGAGAATTGATTTTGCTAAACTTAGGCAATCATCTTCTGTACTCAAACAACAAAACCTTCATGTAGAGACAAAATCGTGTTAAAAATAATCCTTGATACAGAATCTTTTATAATGGTTTTGTTTCTACAATTTACTTCTTAGCCTTCTCCTTAGGCTATAGTGACACAAGAAATTTGCTGCATGAGATGGCTGAGCAGTGGTCTGTACAACAACATGGGCTTCCCCTTATTAAATGTGGGATGAGCTGTGTTGTATTTATATACAGCAAAATTTACGTGCTGCAAAAAAGGCAGTGGCCATGTTTTCTTCTGCATCATCCTATATTTTATTTACTTTCACTTATTTATCATTTAACAAAATTGTTGGTACAAATCAGAAATCACCGTGCCTTCTCCATAACCTGAGTGGTATCACTGTAGGTGAAATTCTTTCCTTGAAAGGTTGTGCAAGCCACATGAAAAATTAGGAGCGGTGTGCGAGTAATGGAGTGAGTTTATGTCTGCTGGGTGCTTCTTAAACACAATCATCCCTCACAAGAAGCATAATTTATACTGAAAGATACTTATAACAGGGAAAGGTTATCCAATTTTTTCTGCAAGACTGGGAAAAAAAACCCTGTGATGTGTAGTAGGGTGAGTCTTTGGGAGGAGATTCTGATTGCTTTACACAGCTGTGTAGGTTTCTCCACAGAAGTGGAGAAATTACAAGATGATTCTGCCCAACTGGTGTGTTACTGCACCAAGTATTGGCAGAGAACTTTAATTCTTGGCTGTTTGCAGATAATTTTGGTCTCTGGGAATAGAAATTGAGAATCATAATCAAGGACCTGAAAGAGATGGGTAGTTTTTGATACCCTGAATGATCAGTAATGATAATGAGTCTCCTGTGGAAAGGAGAGCATAGCAGAACATCAAATTACCTTTTTTGATAATCTAAGCTTTTCAGACTGAGATGCCACTTAAAGATGCTTGTCAGCCCAACAAAGCATTACTCTTACATAAATGAGTAAAATCTATGTAATAAAAAAACCTCAGCACTGCACTTCAGCACTCAACATTTTACGGTAAGGAAAGATGAATTTTCAGATCCGTTTGGATCCTGTTCTGAGAATCCAACCTCACTGCTGCAGTGAAATACATCACTAACTTTATTTTTAACTTAAAAAAAAAAAAAAAAAAAAACCAACCACCAAAATCCAAAGCAGAGTGGCTTTTAGATTTCTGTTCTCAAAGGTCAATAATGGATGACATAGCCTGGTGTAACCGGTGAGGGTGTACGTAAATCAGTCTGTGGGTTGTATGAAAACTCTAATAGCCTCTAATAGAGTTCAGTAGCTTAAGAAGGGAACTGGTCTTGCTTTGTAAAATTTTTTCCAGTGTGATCGTTCAGTGAAAACAATGAAGAAAAAGCAATCTTAAGCAGTGACATCTCACAGTAATATCCATATGTGCTATCATTTTGCATTGTAATGAAGCAGTTCCTAAGCTTGTTCAGAAATTTGCAAGGTCAAGCAGTCTCATCATTCAAGACAATGGTTTCAATTTCAAGCAACCGCAGGATAAGGAGTGAAAAATTTTTGCAAGACTACATTACTCAGCAATTTCTTCCTCTAATCTCCCTTTAGACATTTTAAACTTTAAGTGAGGGAGGATTTGGAACTTTTATGTTAATTGCAGCAAGTACTAGGACATTCTGAAAAACTACTGTGCTGTGTCAGAGGTGGGAGACGTTGTTTATCCTTATCCACATGACAAGATGGAACAAGCAGGGAGGTTTGTAACTGATGGAGGAGTGATTCTGCAGATTTAGCTCCATCAATCAGAAAGAAAGGATTTTAGGTGTCTACTGTCACAGTAAAAAATAACAATCTCCTAATAACATTTTGAGATGGCCCATGCTGGGGTCCTCCCTAGTGGCCTTCCTAATTTTGTCTTCTTCCAGTGATAACATGACAGCTGCTGCTGTCTCAGGCTGCTTCAGTTATTGATACACTGGAACCGTTTTTGTAATTTAAAAGTATATGTTGGAACTTCTGAAAAATTGTAATAAAAATAGTCTACTCATCTATGTAACAAATAAATAGGTCTCTGATATTTAGAACCCTACTTCAGGGTGAGGTTCTCTGCTTGCTCTGTACTGTACAGCAACCCTTCCTCAATGTATTGCCTGTTTTTTTGTGCACAGCTTCCTAATAGACCTTCCCAAGCTTTGGCATCACTCTGAAGCTAACACTGGGCTATCCGTCTGCTTGGTATATTTTCTTCATGGAAACTAACAGGTTTACTCCTGATGTATAGAAGTGTAGGCAATGACAGAATCGCACACACTCAGCGTTCACCTGACCTTTTTCTTTGATGAAAATTAGATTTTGAGGAAGGGAAGTCGGCCATTGCACTCCCAAGCCTTCTTTCTAGCTTTTCCACACTTTATGCAGACACTATGTACCCCTAGGAAATAGTGTATCTTCATCTCTGTTAGGGGAAGTAATACTGAAAGCACAGGATAGCATGCCAGCCAGTCCTCAACAACAGTTTCTCCTTCTTCAAAAACTTGCTTATTAAAGTGGAGTGACAAAAACAAACTCATTACAGCTCTGTCTTGACCTACTAATTTTTATCTTTTTGTGAACAAATATTCTGCATTTTACACTGAGAATGGAATTTGCTTCTATTCCATGAGAATTCAATCTGCCAGCTTGAATTTTTGATTATTTTTTCTTACTGCAAGGAAAAAGGAAGTGCTGTAGTGTCGGAATCTGGAAATACAGTATAAAATCGGTTCTCTCCAATTTTCTACTTGTATATGTCCAAAGATGTGTTTTTGTGATCCATAAGTGCTGCTTAGAAAATTTCTTCAGAAAACCTTCTATTTTTGCCTCCTTGTCCCAGAGATGGTCATTTAAAGACACCATCCATCTTGTGGAACCAAGCTGCAAATGTGCCTTAGGGGGAAAAAATGTTGTCCTGAACACTGTGGGCTGGGAAATGGGTGTACTTACATAGCAGGTCATCACGTATTCCTAAAACATATTTGCAGTGAGAATACAGAAGATGTGCATGGGGACCTAATTCTTTCTCCTCCATTATGGCCTTCATGCTTTTCCCTCTTGCAAAACAAGCATAATCATATTTGTGGTTTTTCTTACTTTTCACTGGAGCAGATTGTGGTGCCTGGGTCTAAATCCCTAGACACTAGCATTTTAGTTATATGAGGTTCTGTATTGGCATTAGAATTGTCTGAAAATAAGTACATTAAAAATTATATGTTCTACTAGTACAAAGAGAATATGCAAATAAATCCATCTAATTATAAAACCCTTATTCACTTAGAAACATGATGTTGAGAAAAGCACCCTTGTGAAAGGAAGAAAAGCAACCGTCATTTGTCCCAGACAGTAAGACTGTCATAATCCCACTCCCACTGTAAGCAGCAGCTGGTTTCCTAACTTTCATAAAACCTGGATCCTCAGCTGAGAAGGACAGATGTCTGTAGTCTCCTTCCCAGCCCCTCACCAGCACAGCAGGGAAAAATACCTCCTCCCACCATACGGACTGTAAGATGTTCTTGCTTCATTTGCAGCTAGAAATTGCCTTCCCTCCTGCTGGATAGTGCATCTTCCTTGGGGAATTTGTTCTACTTACGGCATTCTGTCTCTTAACCTTTAGCAGGTTGCCACAAAGGAGAAGACTCTGTTATATAAAACTTCATAGAGGAGTACCGAGAGTGTGTGAGAAAATGAAAGAAGACTAAAAGGACACTGACTATCTCATTAAATGTTTTATAGGGTGCCCTTCGGACAAACGATCCTTCTCAAAAGTCAAATTGTCTCCACTCCCCTCCCCCCCGCCACCTTCTTAACGAGCATTTGATTAAGTGTGTTCAGCCATCATTTTAACCTGTGGCTTTCCTAAAAATAGCTTCCAATCTGAAGATAACACCTTTTCCTCCCACCTACGCACACGCGCACGCACACACATGCACGCACGCACACACATGCACACACTTTTACCTGTTCCCATGGAAACCCTACTAGAAAAATGTTTGCACGCCAGCCATGTTAGAGATAACTTTTCCATGAAAATATAAGGCAACTTGTATGTCATAGGAAAATGCTGCAAATGCTTTATTGTTTTTGTTGCATGCAGTCCACTTACCTGAGCACCAGTATGGCAAGGCGTATTTTGCCTCCCACCACTAAGGAGGAGCAGAATGGTGCTCTGCGTGTCAGGGCAGAGCCCCTGGTCCCTATGGACAGATCTCCCCTGCCCTGGAGTACTCACACCGTTGGTATCAAATTTAGCAGGATATGAGTCTGAGCAGCCGTGCGTTCTTGGTCTCGGACTATGATTCTGGGCTATATTAAACATACCTGTTTTGGAGAGAGAGAAAGTAGACGAGATTAGAGCAGCCTTTGTTGTGAGGCCATGATATATTCCAGCATCACTGGTATTTGTTTGGTTGATTATTAAAAATACATTTTCCAAAGCCCAAAGTTTTTTTTCAGTTGCCACACTCAGAAGTAAATGCCTGCATCTTGTTTGCCAGTATAACTCTTTATAACTTAATGAGAATGGTGCTGCCATCTAAAGGGATTCATCTTTACTTTCCCAAGGCTACTCAGTTCCCTATTCCACATTTTTTTCTGCTGTACACCACTTTGACTTACTTGAAAACTAGGCCAGTGAAAAACATCTTGAAGAGAAAAGCTTATCCTTGAGATGTATCTGCACCACTCCGTAGCTGTTACTTCTCCTGGTGGCCAGACTGCAGTTTTGACTATTGCGTTCTGAGTATTTATTTCTTTGCCAGTTCCCTGGAGAGTGCTGGCAGTAACACAGGCATAAAATACCTGCATATAAGCTCCAGTGCTGTGCTTTTCCAGTATTTTTGCAAGATCCCAAGAGGATACAAACAGCAGTAGCAGAATTTGGAGCAAATAACTACCTGATCCCCGCTCCTTCCCATAGGCTCCACTCAAAAGGTAGCTCTTTTCAGTGAGTTCACAGTGCAGAGAGGATTAATACGAATTAGCTGCCCTGAGAAGAGTATCCATATATACAAAACGCATTCTGAAAGCTCAGGGATTTAATTTTACTGCCTGCTTGAATTTTACTCAAGAATTCATGAGGAATGATGTTTCTGGCCTAGTTACCCCATAGAAATTGCATAGTACTGTACTAGCTCGCCTCCTTTCACATTTTTTTTTCTTCCAAATGAGAGCTAGGAGAAGATAAATGAGCAATTCAAGTTACAGACAATAAACAGAAAGCAGGGACTTGAGGCTGTTCACAGTAGGGCTCCAATTGCCTTTGTCCTCTGCCTTTCTAGTGAAATAAATTAATGTGAAATTTGCTATTCTAAAGAAAAAATCTATCTCAATTCTGAAAATCAGTGCTTACCTCTGAGGCAGGTAACATTCTGAGACATAATTTTTTCTTGATTCACTCATTGTGAGAAGTTGTGTTGTGCAGACCTCTTCACTTGCAAGAAGAAAAAAATACTCAGCAGCCTTTTGCAGCACTATCAGACAGAGAAGGAAATTACCTTTTTAAAGATGGTACAATATCTATACTTAGTATAAGCACATTGACCTGCAAAGAGTTCCTGTCTGCAGTTTCCTTTTGTCTGGAGTCCTAATGCTAATTCTGTATTGATTAATGATATTAGAAGTCAAAATGCACAAGACATGTACAAGCATGAGAATTTATAGCTCAGCTCTTTAGCTTGGTTGGGCTAACAGTATAATCCTCAGAATATAATATTTATAATTATATGCTATAGCTGTTACACAATACAGACTATTTGGTAAATAGAGACAGATCCAATATTTCAGATAAATTTGAGGTGGTTCATTGCACTTGTTTTCCATTTGGTCCTACTGTCACGAAAAAGGTATAAAAATGCAGTTTGATGTTGTGCCAGAAAAGCAACTGTTTTTCCAAGATAATAGGAGTGTAAGCAGCCTTGAGGACAATGATTTTCTGATGTTTGCTGGAAGCAACGACTGCATTGTGACTTTGGCAGATGATGTTTGCTATAATCTGCTGTTTATAAACAAAACAGTTATTGATGAAATGTCACCATATGTCTGTACTGTTTATAGAGTGTGAAACACACCATCATTTCCTCTGTTTGGAAAAATTTTCTTGGGAGAGTGGGGAAAGTTGTCAGAGCAGTCCTGAGCAAACCAGTAAGAGATTTCTTCTGTGGGATTACAGGCAAGTATTAGACAGATGTTCTTGGATGAAGAGCTTGTGAGAGATGGAGTGACAAGAGATTTGGGACCTTTTTTATTGTTTGTAAGGAGTTACATAGAAGAAGAGTTGAAGTATCAAGATTAGGTTTATGAATATATGTAGGTTGGTTTAAAAGAAAAGAAATTTTTTTTGCAGATGTATAAATGAGAACATAGAGCAAGT
Source organism: Eurypyga helias (assembly GCF_000690775.1). Lineage (NCBI taxonomy): Eukaryota > Metazoa > Chordata > Aves > Eurypygiformes > Eurypygidae > Eurypyga > Eurypyga helias. The sequence continues at coordinate 6,478 of NW_010246770.1, forward strand.
CAACACTTCTGATCTTATTTCTTGAAAGTAAGGAATCAAAACTCGTTTAGAGTTGGTGGGGTTTTTTTGTACTTTAAGTATGTACCTCATTAACCTTGGACAATATGCAAAGGGTGCATTTTCCTATTAGATAATTAATTGTCATTATTGATTAATATGTCCTAGGGTACCACATCCATCCCATTTAGGCATGAGTCTACATACAGTATTCAGCACTGCAAATGCATATGTTACAAAAAGAAAAACCCAAGCACAAGGAAGAAAAAATAAGGATACAATAAATAAAGAGTGGAAAGAATTATGAGAGCTAATGAGAATTTCATATAAAGCCATTAATGACTATTGTATGTGAAGATCTAAAGCAAGTTATATCTAAAACTTTAATGACTGGTTAAGGGATCAGGAGCACAAGTAGTGTTCTCTGTCCTTCCAGTTGCAGGGAGCAATAGAGAAAGGAAGAGCCAGCAGATCAATATGTGGCTCCGGGACTGGTGTCACCAGCAGAATTTTGGTTTTTTTGGTCATGGATTGGTCTATGTGACACCAGGCCAGCTGGCAAAACATGATGTACACCTGTCTCAAAGGGGCAAAAGAATCTTTGCAGAGGAGTTAGCAGAGCTCATTGAAAGTGCTTTAAACTAGATTTGAAGGGAAAAAGGGAAAACTCAGGCTTGCTAGACCTAAGCCTGAGGGTAATATGCCAATGTTTCAGGGACAGACAGTGTGCTGGCAAGGTCTTTCTGTCTGCTCCATGATTTGCTGAGTACACTGGAGCACATGCAGACAGCACCCTAGCCATCTCAGTGGATGAGGGGTGAGAAGATAGAGATGCACACATCAACGAAGACATGAGGGTGGTTGATGCTTTAGAAACCACGGAAGCATCTGAGAATGGTCACATAGGAATTAGGGCTTCTCCTCCAAAAAAGATGCCAGGATCAATAGCCCAACTGAAGTGCCTCTACACCAATGCACGCATCATGGTGACAAACAGGAGACGGTGGAAGCCATCATGCAGCAGGAAAGTTATGATATAGTTGCTATCACATAGCATGGTGGGATGACTTGCACAATTGGAGTGCTGCAGTCAATGGCTATAAAGTCTTCAGAAGGGCTAGGCAAGGAAGGAGAGGTGGTGGGGTAGCCCTCTATGTCAGGGAGTGTTTTGACTGTCTAGAGCTTGATGATGGTAATGAAATGGTCGAGTGTTTATGGGTGAGAATCAGGGGAAAGTCCATTAAGATCATGGTGACAGTCTGTTATAGACCACCTAACTAGGATGAAGAGGCAGATGAAATATTCTGTAAGCAGCTGGGCGAAGTCTCACCATCACCAGCCCTTGTTCTCATGGAAGATTTCAACTTAGCAGATGTCTGCTGGAAATACAATACAGGAAAGAGGAAACAGTCTAAGAGATTCCTGGAGTGTGTGGAGGATAATTTCCTGGCCCAACAGGTGAGTGAACCGACTAGAGAAGGTGCCTGCTGGACTTTTTGTTTGTGAACCGAGAAGGATTTGTGGATGATGGATGGTTGGAGGATGTCTTGGGCACAGCAATCATGAAATGATAGAGTTTTTGATTCTTGGAGAAGTAAGGAGATGGCTCAGCAGAAGAGCTAACGTGGGCTTTCAGAGGACAGACTTTGGCCAGTTTAGGGGCCTTGTTGACAGAGGCCCTTGGAAGGCAGTCCTCAAGGGCAAAGGAGTCCAGGAGGGCTGGGCATTCTTTGAGAAGTAAATCTTAAAGGTGTGGGAGCAGGCCATCCCCATGTGCTGTAAGACGAGCCAGCAGGGAGGAAGACCAGCCTGGCCGAACGGAGAGCTTTGGCTGGAACTCAGGAAAGAAAAGGAGAGTTTATGACCTTTGGAGAAGGGGCAGGCAACTCAAGGATGTCATGAGGTTATGCAGGGAGAAAATTAGAAGAGCCAAAGCCCAACTAGAACTTAATTGTAGAAGGGTAATAAAAAATATTTCTATTAATACATTTGCTACAAAAGGAGAGCTAAGAAGAATCTCCATCCTTGATTGGATGCAGAGGGAATGATAGTGGCAAAGAATGAGAAAAAGGTTGAGGTACTTAATGCCTTCTTTGCCTCAGTCTTTAGCAACAAGACCAATTGTTCTCAGGGAACCCAGCCCCCTGAGCTGGAAACAGGGAAGAGGAGGAGAATGAAACCTCCCCCACAATCAAAGGGGAAATGGTTAGCAATCAGCTACACCACTTAGGCACACACCAGTGTATGGGTCCGGATGGCATCCACCCAAGGGTACCGAGGGAGCTGGCAGAAGTGCTCACCAAGCCACTTTCAATCATTTATCATCAGTCCTGGCTAACCATGAAGGTTCCAGTTGACTGGAGGTTGGCCAGTGTGATACCCATCTACAGGAAGGGCCAGAAGGAGGATCTGGGGAACTACAGGCCTGGCAGTCTGAGCTTGGTCATTATGAAGCAGATCATCTTGAGTGCCACCACATAGGACATACAGAATAAGCAAGCAATCAGGCTCAGTAAGCACGGGTTTATGAAAACCAGGTCCTGCTTGGCTAACCTGAGCTCCTTCTATGAAAAGGTGACCTGCTGGTAAAGGCTGTGGATGGTGTCTACCTTGACTTTAGTAACACCTTTGACGTTTCCTCCAGCGTCATACTGGAGCCAATAATTTCTGCCAGGAAGAGTACTGATGTGTTTAATAACTATCTTGAACACTTAGGATTAATACTGTTTGTATTAATATAAGTAAACTGTTCCGTTCTATGTTCATTAGCATATTCTGAGCAATCCTTTCAGACAAGCCTCAAAATGGACTTGGAATTGTAGGAGAACCATGATTGTCTTCAGGTTTTCCTTGACTATAGTATGACCTGTGTTTTTTGTGACAGCAGTTAAATTCAGGTTCACATGAAATTTTGTGTAAATATTGGATTATCATCAGAGTTCACAACGTCAACTAATGCAGCTTTCCCGTATGTTCCATCTAGTATTTTTAAAGTTAATTAGCTACAGAGTTGTAGCAGGGAATGAGTTTGGGGGTAGGACTCATTTGCATACAGATTGGTAGGTAGTAGCACCTGAGCTGGCCTGGACAAATGGATATTTTTGCATCGTGGTGGCAGGTATGTCATAAATGAACAGAATATTCTCCACTTCTGATGGAGCATGTGGAGGTCAAGTGAGATACCAGAAGTTATCTAAAATGGCACTACTGTATTTGTATTCAGGCAACTGAATTCCTGTGTGTTTATCATGTTATCATTATGTTTTTCTCCTTAGCATTGCAGAAGAGACTCATACTGAACATTGCAAGTACTGAGTTTTCATCATACAGGCTAAAATAAATCAAAACTACAGTTTCAGTATTAGTTTCTGCAAAATGTGAGAATGCATATTCAGAATGCATATTCAGAGAGGCTGGAGTCACAGACAGTGCACGCAATCTCTGCCATAAATCTGTGCTGAGTCATTTTATATCACTGCTGCTTAGTCCAGAGCATGACACTCACATTTGTGTGGTTTTATAGCTGCCACAATTATTTCCCTTTCATGTCTTCAACCTCAGTGGATAGTTCAGCATTGCTTTGAAATTCATGGAAGCTGGATTTACAAATATGTTGAACTTCCTTACTTCCTCTGATTTTTTGAAGGTCAGCATCTGAAAATCAGATTTCAAATTTCATACATTAGAGTCAGCATCTGAAAATCAGATGCGGATTCTAATTTATGAAATAGGAAATGGAGATCCAGTCCGTAGTATCTGTAATGCATCCTGGAGTTAAACTAGGAAGAAAAAGGGTTTTTCCCTGCTCCACTGTGAGCTTGAGTTTGGCTTTCTATTTTGTTGTCTTGGGGAGAGGGAGGAGGTAGTACAACCTGAAGATGCAAAGATCTCAAGCAGATTGATCGAGGTTTGTCAGGAGACACCTAGCAATCTCCGTATGTAATTCTTAGTGGTCCTTTGCTACAGCCACTCACGTTGCCTGTGTACTAGTGCTAGCCCAGTGCTGTTTGACACAGACACAGACCTGAATGGGGCCCTGCTTTGAAGTATGGTGTGTACGGGCACAGTGCAGCATGAACCAACTGAGGTACTAATTTTTGTACAATTTGCAGACTCGTGCAAACTCAGACTAATGTAAAGCTTTTGTTGTGATTAAATACAGTTGTTAATCATGGCTAATCTCTAAAGATGGCAATTCAGGAAGTACTCTGCCACTCAGTGCTGTTTATGAAGCAGTCATTCATGGAGCTTTATTCCAGCTGAGCCCGCTGCTGGAATTATACAGAGGCCACTCAGAAAGAGTTACCTAGGCAACCCTTCAATTTGTCCTTTTGTGCTCAAATTTTACCTCAGTCGTCATATTTTAAAGTTAAGCATCCATCTCAGATTGATTTTCCCTCCCCAGCAGCATCTACCAGAATGATAAAGGAATAGATTTGGTTTTCAGGAAGTAGTCCCACAAACTCCTATACCAGCCCAGTCCCCCAAAAGTCAGGCTGCGATAGACTGCAGCAGTGGAGTATAGATCATCTGCCTGCTTTGGTAAAGAGCTGAAAGCTGAAGGCAAAAGCTAGCGTCATAAGCTGCTCGGGAACCTCTTGGCTACTACATGGTGTGTGACAAATTGTGCCTATGTACATTTTTTAAATCTTTTAATGATTATACCTGTTGTGACCTGTTCACTTTACTGTTGTCTTACTGTCATGAAACTTGGGAGTTTCACAAAGTGCAGCGGTGAACAAAATACTGTCTTCTGTTGACATCAACACATAACTGTCAGAGTAGCTGCAGGCTGTCAACATGTCAGGAGGTAAACAGGGATTTGCTTCCAGCCCATTGGTGTCAGGTGATACCATCATGATGGAAGAGCCTGAGCTAAGACCTGGACTTGCTTTTCTAGGTATGGATCAGTTCAGGTAGCTGAGTAGTTGAACAATTCAGGAATTCATAATAGTGGATTAATTAAGACCTGTTCTTCTATCAGAATTAGCAGTAAGTAGAAAATGTTACAAACACCACCAACACATGATGACATTTCATCAATTACTCTTTTGCTTACAAAAAAATAACAGATGTGGTCATTCAGATGACTGCTTCTTACAGCATTGTCACAATGTTTACATAAGCAATCTTCAGACAGGGCAGCAGCTGACAACAAACCTGTATTATGAATCTGTAGTAAGGGTAGTTTGCACCCTGCAGAGGACTGAATTCTCAATTACTACCTTTTTGCTAAAGAAGAAAACAAGAACACTACATGAAGAAATAGTTGTATGCCTCTCATGGTCTCAAACAAACAGTTTTCACCAGGCACTCTTTTTTTGGACTTCCTCAGCTTTCACTGAGCTCTTCAGGAATCTTACCACAAGCTCACAGGGTTTGCACGACACACATCTGTGTGAAAGAACCATTTAGGGCATTTTTTCTGTTGCCTTATTCTGTGGTGTATCATAACTCCATGTGTGGTTCTGGAGACATTGCCTACCTATACTAAAACTTTAAAAGTTATTTTAATATGTGCACCCAAAAGGCTGGATCACGCTCACTTTGCTTTCTCTCTGTGGCAGTCTGAGAGGGCTCCATTGTGTTAGCAGAAGCAGTCTAACGAAGGAGATGTGCGTGACAGTCAAATGTTTTTCTGTTGTGGGAGAAAGTACCTATACACCTACTCTGTAAGAGAGATGAGCAGCATACACATAAAAGAAGACTAGGTTTTGATGGGAAAATCGGCTACACAAGTAGGAGAAGAATGTCTTCTCTTTAGTTTTAGCACCACGTTGTTAAGACTGCCATGTTGTGGCTGGTCTCAACACGAGAGGTTCAGGCTGGAGGTAAGGAGAAGCCTTATCTCCACGAAGGCAGTCCAGTGGTGGACACGGGCCCCAGGGGGGTTGGATCACCTCCATCCTTGGTGGTTTTACAGCTCAACTGGGCCGAGCCCTGACCAGCCCAGTCTGATCCCCCCAGCTGAGTAGTGGAGCTCCCCAGGTGCCTGCCAGCCTGATTTACCCTATGGTCCTATGAACATGAAAATACATACATATATCTCTTAAATAGAATTAATTTATTCACAAAAGCTTAAAAAGTTAGATATATGTGTACACATACATATGCACATACATACATTTCTATTTATATGCACATATATGTTTGTGTGTACACACACATACATGCACATGCACACCTCTATCGCTATCCCTGTCCCTCTCCCTGTCTCTATGGGGCCAGGCTTAATGCAGTCCAGACCATTTTTGATCCCTGACTAGACTTGCCCACATCCCAAGGGAGATTCTGTGAAAGATGTATCAGAGGTGCAAGGTTCTGCTCCGGGGAGAAGGCACAACACTGGTCTGTGCATCCCAAGGGACCAGCTTCACTGTCAGCATAGCTGCAAACGGACATCCTCAGGGAGCCTGTGCTGCAGAGATACCTCATAGTCTGGGCAAAATCTTTTTTACTGTGTCCTAGCTGATGTTGTTAGGTAGGTGTGGTGTTAACGCAGCGTTTTCAAACCCCATGGGTTCTCAGTGAAACACAGCACAGTCCTCAGGACTCCTCTTTAAAGAAAGAATCCCTAATCTCATTTGTCCACTTCAATATTCTGCTCACTGTGGCTTTTCCTGCAGAATGAAGAGGATGAGGACCAGCCTCTCAGCCTGGCCTGGCCTGATACTCCACGCAAGCAGCTCACCTACCTTCTTGTATTACCCATTGTTTTCCCACTGTGGGCTTCCCTCCCGGATGTCAGAAAACCTGTGAGTAATCGTTGTTGTAAGTTGGTGTCTTCAGCACAACAGGGTGGCTCACTAGCTATATGCCAACAAGGGACTGTGGTGGATTTATGTAAAAGTAGGGCTAATGGGTTTTTTTAATACTTTCTTCTTTGAAGAAGAGGTCACAGCATCAATCTTCCAACCTTCAAATGAGTGCTGATGGGCAGCTTGTTGGTAATAGCTCTATAAAGATTGCCATTCGTAACCACTAATATTTTATGACACAGAGTGAAAGCTCTTGGAACTTCTTTTGGGCCTTCACATCTGTATTTCTAGATCACTGAATATCACATAAGTGATGAGGAAGTCTGTCCATCTGCAGTGCCCTAAAGGTGGACTGGAAAGGTTTTAGACCACCTAAATTTTCTCTGTGGTTCAAAACAATTCTATGCATTTCTCTTAAATACATGTTCCTCTAGACCTTTGTTTTCTACTCGTCATTGTAATTTTCATACTAGAACAAGATTTTTATATTCACATATACAAATAGACCTGACTAGGGAGACTCACGGAAAGTAAAAGAAAAAAAAAAATTCAAGAGCTGAAAAAATCCTTTAGTAGAGTTTTAACCTCTTCTCCTTTCTGTATCAAAAATAGATTTATAACTGCTGCAATAGAGGGATGCACAGCTTATAAGGTTATAAATCAACACCCTGAATTCTTTTTTCCTCCTTACACATACTGAAAAACTTTCCCATCCCACACACTGAAAAATTGCAGTTCAGTGCAAGAAACAAGCTAAAAAAAGATCTTTGATTTGTTTTTAGATAAAGGTTTCTCAGAGGACATGAACTGATATTTTCCTCTCCAATCTTTAAACTTTCTTTTCTTAGTTTTCAAACAACTCTGGTAAATGCTTTCTGTTTGTTAACACAGGGAGTATACTACATGAATTTCAAGATTGTTTGTTTCTGTATTTACTCCCTCTTTTTATCATTCAAGACCACTCTTGTAATTTTTTTTTTTCATAATTTGGCCCAAAATGAGCATGTACTGCTAAGAAATAAGTATGTGCATTATTTTGAATTTTGAAAAATCAGAAATTAACATCAATAGACATCAGTAGCCTTATCCAATATTCTGTGCTGTACAGATGAGAACAGTTGTTGCAATAATGGTTTTGGAAAGCAAATATCTCAAGAAGTTGCCTGCAACTGTATGACGCATGTGATTGTTAACACCAGTATTGTTCACAAGAGAACTGGCATGCTGGCATATTTCAGCTAAAATACCTGGCCGTAACACAAAAAAATCATCAGAGTTGTATGTGCCAGATACATGCCAGATGTGTCAACGGGCAACAGTGTTTTAAAATTTCATTCACTTAAAGGATCAGCTTTATATACAGAAGCAAAAGAAATGTAGTTTGTAATTACATGTTGTAATAACAGAAAGAGGTAACAGGCTGTGTCAGTATGACAAGCTGATTACTTTGAACACTGCTGTCAAATAATTAACCAGATGGTTGCATAAACTAACTTTTCAAGGACGCTTCATTAGTGCATTTGTCTCTACAGTATTCTCACTTATGCCTGTGTGCCATCCCCACTATTCCTTTCCTAACAAAATGAAAACCCAGTATCACAGCTCAGCATGTGCATCAGTAAACAACTTCCCATGAAATCTGTAAGGCAAAAGTTTTAAAAAAAAACACCAAAACAAAAAAACCACACCACACTAAGATAATACCTAAATAGATTTTGTAGATAGGACTACTGTCAGGGGCTTGATTTGCAAGTGTGGTAATTTTAGAAACCCAAATTCTGCATCAGGATGCTCAGATTAGCATGTGGATGTATAAAATAAACACTTGTGTGGTGTATACTGATTTGAGGGACCATATGGAGCCTTTGACATCCACTGTGGGTGTCCACTTTTCAAAAAATGAGTTCTCCATTCCTCCTAGAGTCTCTTTCCTAAAATATATTTTATGTCCACATAATGGAGATGCTTTGACTGCATTTACTTGCACTATACCAAGCTATATTTAGCTCCATGAGAAGCTCTAGAAAAATGATTTCATAGACAAAGTCTCTGGTTATGAAGTTAGCAAAACCCTTGCTGCCTTATTATGCTCTAGTGTACACATGTGCAGATTTTTGTATACTTACAAGTAGATTAGGCATTAGTTCAGCTAACTCTCAGCTGATTCAATAGCTGACATGTTTTAATGTGTGTTTAGTACCTTAATGATGCCTGCTCACATTAAGCCAGTATATATTAAAATCCTTACTATAACATCAATAATGTTGCTGGCAGTACACCGGAGGCAGGTGTGCCCTTGGGGAATTTTTTACTTGACTTTTTGTTCAGGAGTTTTGAACAATAACGGGTATTTTTCCTGTACTAATAGCTTATTTCCCCAGGGCTCTGTAAAAGCCACAGATGTAACTGTCCGCCTTCTGAAGTAAGGAATATTGAAAGATTAGAAGGAAAATTATGTGACCAAGGTGGCCCAGTGGGTCAGAGGCAGATATTGAACACCATCTCTTTACTGCACTGTCCATCCCTTTGCGTTACAGGCCAGAAGAATGGCTATTAGGGCTCAAGTCCTGCTGTCACTGGACCCATATGGGGCCTTTTGTTGTACCTCTGCAAATTCACATTACCAACGGAGAGGTACAACTTACATGAAGTCTTGTTGCCATACAGAGATGCACTGTTACCAAGGGGATGAGGACAAGATGTTCCTGCACAGATCCAGTTACAGGAGCAGGTTCTGAGTAATCAGATTTAAGCACTGACAAGTATGAAAGGCAAATCAAAGCTTGCAGTGCAAATAAATTTATGTACAAGACAAACATATGATTCATTCAGGTTAAGGGAAAAGCAAAGATGTTGGTAATAATACTGGCTAAAATTAAGACAGTTACTTTGCAAATTATTAAGCACTCATTATCTCTCAGGATCAGGCTCTTAGAAGAAAAGCCTTCATACTTGGATCATTCTTGCTCCTAGAAGACCTGTTTTTCAGATGCTGGCATAAAATCAATACAGAAACATACCAAGAAAAATGTCCTCAAAATTGCTGATAGACAGGAATAGAACCAATCCAACCAATCTACAGTGAAACTGCAAAATTCTTTCTCTTTTGTTAAAAGAAAATAGCATATGAGCCGAATGAGCCATGGCTTTTCTCATTTGTCTGTTACCATGACCACAACACAACCAATTGGTAAAATACTGGGCGCTCTGTTTTTACAAGGCAACCATCACAACAGTTACCAGAAAATGTGGGGAGAAGTATTGCTGTCTGGTGTCTCTGACTAATTCTTCTAGGAAAACGCTTGGGATTGGCAGCTTTCTCTATTTCCAAGAGCTAGGGAGTTGCAATGAGATAAATCTCAAAAGGATGCTGTCATTACTTACAAAATAAGCATGGTTATTATTATACTCTGGAAATAAAATCCAGCATCTGTAAAATAATGAGCACTCTTATTACTGCTTTTTAAAAATTACATACATATGCAAAGTATATAGCAGCATCCATGGAGTCCATTCTTGATTTCGTCATCTGTAATATGTACACACTTTAAATTTTGCCCTTTTTGAGTTTAAATGTTCTTCCTTTTAACATAGGTAATTAAACTGTTAAGGCTATTAAAGTACTCTTAGTCTTGAACTGCTTATCAGTTAATTTTACTGGGAGGGGTTTGGCCGAGACAGGCTAGGAATACACATGCTTCAAAGTTATTGAGTCGTAATTCTTAGCCATCTGAATTCTGTGGGTGTCTAACTCAGCTAGGCAATATCCCATTATTTTGCATGAACCATTTGGTATATATTATTGCACTGACAGAGCCATTACTGGCCAGTCCAGCTCTTGCTGTCTTCGTTTTGCATAAGCCAATGTACGCTTGTGTCGTGAGTGTTGTAGAGTGATTATTCAAATTGCATTGCTGTGAGATGCTCTGTGTAGATTTTGTGACCAGCTGCAACAAGCTTATCGCTTCATCATCTCATTCACCATATGTGTTGCCATGAAATCCAGTTTTTACAAGGAAGACAGAAAATGCTGAATGTTGAAACTGTTGGCTAGTAAGAATGGTGAAAATGAAGCGCTAGCTATTTAGTTTAAAAAAAGGAAATTGCAATTTAGATTCATTTTTCCCTTCCAGACTCAGCTCTGCTCTCACTAGTGTCTCATCACTATTTTAATAGCCATCTTTGTGTTCCTTTCAAATTGTGTTCCTTTTTGGATGAAGGTCTTCTGTCCCCCAGTCCATGTAAAGTTTTGAATTAATAGTCTATCTGAGTAGGTTTAAACATCAAAAACTCATTATCAGATTTTATGATTTTAAAAAGAAGTAGAACTCTGTTTTGGAAAAGTAACTCTGTTTGCTCCATGAAGAGTTAAGAAGCAGATCAACCCCAGTACCCTGAGCAGTTCCAGATAGAGTGCACGTGGCTGTAGTGGAATTTATATGAAAAGGATGTTTCCAAGTGCCATTGTGGCTATTTATGCCTGTATTTAAAGATAATTCATTTAAAACACATACTGGAATGGTTTTCTTCTTCCAACAGAGGTAATTTATTTATATATGAGGGGGTTTGGGAGCACTGTTACGTCCGTACCGTCTGTAACGTGTTCCTATGTACATTCAGTGGTGGAGTTCTATAGGGGGTGTTAGCCAGTGCTTACCAGCCCGGTTTTCAGGAGGGCATTTGGCTTTATGCAGAGTGCCCACAGGGAGTAGGTGTTCTGTAGCACAGCCTACAGCTGCACCTGCTGCCGGACCCTTTAATTGTCCCGTCCTCAAGAGGAGTGTGCACAATTGGCATTGCTGACTTTACTCTTTTTCTGTCAGTAATGATCTGATCTCATTCCATTTGCATCAGCAGAAAGATTCTACACAATTTCAAAGAGCTGCGGACCGGCCTCGCTCTTTTCTGTTTCAGCTGACAAAAGACTGTGTCATTCCCACATGACCAGCTCCCATGGCCAGCCCAAATCATGGGACACCTCTCAGTCCACAACCGCCCATGCGCATCAGTTCCTAAATGTGAGGATGTCCCATATAAACACCTCTTGTGCCTGTTATACAAGAAAAGATGGCTGTGCAGCCCTGTAAGCTCCCTGAAAAACAGGGATTTAGCATGGCTTGAGCAAGGTGAATTGGCAAAATCCAAACAGTATTTTCTCTCCAAAAGTCATGTTCAGGGAAAGCTCTGCAGTCGTGTCTGCTCCCACAACACCTAGGAGAGACCCACAGGCTAGTAAGTCTCCTGATGCAGCAGGGGCACGTCCTGCAGTGGAGAGGGGTACAGGCAAGGCGCGCCACCCAAAAAATTTTGGAGGCCCCTGCAGTGCAAAAGGTAGAAGTGGATTTAGCAAGGATTTAACAGGGAAAGGTAGTGCAGGATCAAGAAGCAGCTGGAACGAGTATTCAGAGTGGTATAACTTACTTCCACAAGCAGCCCTACTTATTATTCATGGAAATTTGTAGGGCTCTGCCAGTGGCATGTCAAAAGTCATCTAGGGTGAAGATCATCAAGGGCCTGTAGTGACAGGACAAGGGGTAACGGCTTTAAATTGAAAGCAGGGAGGTTTGGATTTAGATATCAGGAAGAAGTTCTTCACGGAGAAGGTGGTGAGGCACTGGAACAGGTTGCCCAGAGAAGCTGTGGATGCCCCATCCCTGGAAGTGTTCAAGGCCAGGCTGGATGAGGCTTTGAGCAACCTGGTCTAGTGGAAGGTGTCCCTGCCCATGGCAGGGGGGTTGGAACTAGATGGTCTTTAAGGTCCCTTCCAACCCCAACTATTCTATGATTCCATGATCTGTGTTCAGAAGGTTGATGCCCATAAAGACTGTGGTTTCATTCAAGATCGGTGGCATTCATTCACAGTGCAAATTTCTTTTTAAACATTAATTTGATTTAGAGAGTGATTGCTTGGTAAAGTACTGCAGTCGTGTTTCCTTCCTGTAGTAGTTAACTTGGTATCTATTTGCTACATAGATCTCGCCAGCCAACAGGAAATAGGGATGATGCAGAAGACTGGAAAGGACAGAAACCAAAATAAATCATTAATCTGAATATAACCCATTCACTGTGTGCAAGAACATTATCCAGTCAAAGTTTGACATTAGTAAGGGTGACACTGAAGATGAAAATGAAGTTAGCTTGGTGTTACTCAGATTTTTTTTAATTCATTGAAGGGCCTCAGAGTACGTTTTACATGTTTTTATACAAACTTCTCTACAACACAAAGCATGGTGAATCTGTGCTTAATGTATCTTCTGTTCCAATTGAGAAAGTGGGTTCTTTTCCCTAGAAAAGTAAATGCCCTGGTAGATTTTAGGTGTGTAGTTTTTCAGCTGTGTCATAGGACGGCCTTTGTTATACTGACTGAAAGGTGCTGCACAAAGTTGTTCATGCATGAATGAAAGTTATGGGTGCCTGTTTGAGCAATTTGAAAACATTCTTTCTGACTAAGCATGAAGTTGTTAATAAATTTACGAGTCAAGCCACCATTTAGCTAAACACATATGCAAATGTTGGCATAAAGGAGTATAATACAAATGACAACCTAAAACCTGCCACTCATCATACAGGTCATTAGGACGTGTTGTTTTACAACTGAAAGGGTTGGAAGATAGAGGCATAGGTAAGTGTATACCAGTGTAGGGAGTCTGTTTCTTACCATTCTTGACATGAATTTTGATAATCTGCTGATGATCAGAATAGTTGGTCAGAACAGGCGATCAGAATAAATGGGAGGCCACTCTCATTCTGAGAAGCAAGTAAGAGTACAGCAACGTCAGTTTTCAACACAGGTGTTCACTCTTTCTCTTTGCTTCTGTTTCAGAGGTCAAGAAAGTTTTTTCCTATCACCTTTTTTGGGTCTATCAGCTGGATTGCGTTTTTTTCTTACTTAATGGTCTGGTGGGCACATCAGGTAAGGAGGTGATACTGATACAAAATACAAGCCCTGCATTGTGTTTTGCACTGTGAGAGGTCGTTTAGAATCAGAACCCATCATCTATCTCATGCTAAGTAGTGCTTTATTTTAGGAGCTGCAACCATGGATGAAGTAAATCACTACTCAGTAGACGGAAAGTAGATCAGAGAGTTGTGCTTGTCCTGACCACAGGACTTGATCGTTCTGGTAACATCAGAACCATCACCAACCACATATCAATACCTACTGGTTCTGTTTGACAATCTTATCTTGCCCCTGAAATGTGTAGAAATCTGTGAAAACAAGTAATTCTTCAGTCTTGCTTGTATTCTCCAAACTAGCTTTGGCAAGCTCCAGGATAATATTCCTGGTTAAACAGGTTTACAGCAGAAAGCATTTTTTCACCTCAGGATGATAGTTTGCTGGTTTTGCTTAAACTCTTTTAGGTTGGAGAGACCATTGGTATTAGCGAAGAAATCATGGGATTGACTATTCTAGCTGCTGGCACATCAATTCCTGACCTTATTACCAGTGTTATTGTAGCACGCAAAGGCCTGGGGGACATGGCTGTATCCAGTTCTGTTGGAAGCAACATATTTGACATCACAGTGGGGTAAGTCCTACAGCAAGAAAATTGTGTCTTTTTTAACAAGTTTTGTGTTCTTAGCATTGTGTTTACCACGGTGTTGCCTACGACAGTTTTCTGCCGTTGATGCTTAAAAAGGAGAAAGATGCAAATACGCAATGGATGTCACTGTTTCAAGTGGTCAGTTTATAGATATTTGCATGACAGAATTATTACACATTTGTTGACTGATTCTCTCTTTGATGCATCGCAGAGCTCCCTAGGCAAGTGAATTCCTCTTTAAAAACTTTACAAGAGCATTATTCCAAGAAGGAATTTCTGAAGCTGTTGTTTGTTACCACTCATTGTGCTTACACTAGAACTTTCTTTATCATTATAATGATGATCAGGAATGATTAATTGCCTCTGCAGTATCCCGTATGTTTGCTGTAATTCAAACAGAACGTTATTGTCTTGTGGAGCTCGTTTAGCCTGTTGTTGACATGTGGGGTTTTTTAACATACCTGGCAAGTCCCAAATTACAAACCAATTCTCTGTTAACACAAAGGATCTTGTATAGCCTTGAGAATGTAAAGCAAGATAAGATTATGCAGAAATATGCTATTTACACTTTACCGCTTCTCGGTAGCTCTGGTTATGATGTATGGCATGCGGTTGGAATTCAAATTCCTTTTTGACCTTTTGAAACCAAGCTAGATCAGGTGCAGAGATGTTGTAATCTATGCCTCAGTGTTTCAAAAATGGGCAGGAAATATACAGACCTGCATTCACTACCATGTTCTTCAACTTAGAGCATGTAGGGTGCATTACAAAACTTTTTTCACAATGCTTTCTTACTTTTCTTAAAATGTTTATAGTCTCCCTGCCAGTGCAAATGTTGTTGTGCTGTACCAGTCTGCTAGACCTGGTATGTTTACAACACAAACAGCACAGTTGAGCTGTAGGCTGGTGTAGTTGGTACTGAGGCTGTAATAAATTATTCTCTCTTGAGCTGCTTATTCAAAGTTTGGATGTTGTGAGCTTCTCACAGCTCTCTTCGTGCTTTCTAAGCCTGCTAAGCTCCGATCAGTGGCTTAAATACTTTTTTCAACTTGGCATCCTCCAGAGGGATGTTGCCTTTCTGTGGCATCAGAGATGAGAAGTGCAGTGACAGCAAATACAGAAGGAGAAATTAAGCCTAAGTTCAGTTGAAGTTCACATTTTAACACAATTTTATACAGTAAATATGTAGGGTTTATACAGTAAATATGAAGGGTCTTTAGGGCCAAATTCTGGGGGCAGTGCCTTGCAGTGTGCTGTTTCTTCGTGGCAAGGACATGTCTCTATGTCACCCACTCTCCAGTTGCGTAGGCTCTTGGAAAGAGAGTGGAAGTAGACTCTTCCGCAGATGTTCTGAATCCGGAAACAAACGAAAGGGGTCTTCCTGCTCACAGACAACGTGCCAGGTTCTTTGTCAGCCAAGGGAAATACAGTTCACCAGTGTAACTGCTGGAAGAGTAGGGATCCTAAGTCCCAACAGCCAGGAGCAAGCTGGCAAGTTTATTGTACAGATATGTACAGATGTATGTACAGGTTACAAGACTTGAAACACTTCCTGCCTCCCTTCATGCAGGAAAAAAAAATGTATTTCGAAGCGCCTCCAGAAACTTTCTACTGCCCCTTTCTGCACCTCTGCAATGTTTCCAATTTATTTTTCTGTTTCTTAACAGCCTTCCTCTTCCGTGGCTCCTGTATGCTGTGATTAACAGCTTTGCCCCGGTGACAGTCAGCAGCAATGGTCTGTTCTGTGCGATCGTCCTCCTCTTCATCATGCTGCTATTTGTCATCCTCTCCATCGCTTTCTGCAAGTGGAGGATGAATAAAATCCTGGGCTTTTTCATGTTTGGGCTTTATTTTGTGTTCCTGATTGTCAGTGTCCTCCTGGAGGACAAAGTGATCCAGTGTCCTGTCTCCATCTAGTGGAAAGTGCTGTTTCTCCAGGGAAAAAAAATACATATAT
>NW_010246771.1:0-31934 GCF_000690775.1 Eurypyga helias
CCCACCACTCTGTGAACCTGTGAATTTATCCTCCCAGAGTAAGACTCCTGAGATCCCTGTCAAAGAAGCTGAAATGACCAGAAGTTTGTATCATCTGTCCAAAGCACCTCACCTGCCCTTTCCACCTCCCTGCAAGGGGGATGTGGAGCGACAACACATGTGCACACACTGCAGAAGTGTTCTAACTTGCTCCAACAAACATCCCAACATATTCTCACATGAAATGCAGGCAAACCCCTCCAAATTTTCAAGGTATTACAAATATAAACAGTGACTGCAGGCATGCACATGAATGTGTGATTCACAGCAAACATTGTGCCAGATGAGCCAGCAAGGACATGGTCTGGGAGCAAGGGGAGGGGGTATCTAGGGGTAAGCCCGCAGAAGCTGACTACTGGAGGGGAACAGGGAGTCCTGCCTGACTGCTCGAGATAGGTATAGGGGTGTAAGGCAGAACCGTGGCTGCCTCAGACAGAAGACACCTGGGAATACCAAGGATCCAGACCTGCTATGGGATGGAGAGCATGCCCAGATGAGACACTGGGAGGTCAGTAGTGTGTATGTGTTATCTGTGTCCACGTGAGGAGGACTGTACCTCTCACCCTCTGGGGCTGCAGGCCTCAGGGCTCATCTATTCCAGTGCAAGTAACCAGAGGGACAGGGGATCCCGGGGCCAGATATGCACATGAGTATTTCCACTAGGGATCCTTCATCCTGATCAGCCAAGAGGGAAATGATGAGCTTGCTGGTGTGCTTCGCCTGAGTGCTGCGCAGGTCAGCCTGTGTTGATCTGTGTGGCTGGAGGAGCACACCTGTGTGGGTCTATTTTTGGGCATGTCTCTGAGCAACACATTCCCAGGCTTGCTACTGCTTCCATCTGGGGGGACAGCCTCTCCTCTGGCTTACAGATTCATCCCTGCCCCAGCAGTTTAGCTGGAGGTCATGCTCAGCAGAACCACACTTTCTATAGCTCTGCATCAGGGCACAAACACATGGAGCAACAGGGAAGTATTCTTCCAAATACAGGTGTCAAAAAGAAGCAGCTGGAAAATCAATACTTCTCATCAACATCGACACTTCTTTGTAGCTTTTTCAGCCACCGATGTCAAAAATTTTGTTCCAGTTAAAAAGTTACCACCTAGATTCATTCCCTTTGTCTTTAAGCACTGAGCTAAGGCACCTGAATTACATCTGAGCAGTTTCCCTTATCACACAGCAAAGACAAGAATCAGCTTCTAGCAGCGTCTCTCCCCTTAGATAAGCAGCAGCCTAGAGCAATCACTTTCCTCATTCAAATAAGTGATTAGCTTCTACTTCAATTTTGTAACTGTGAAACACACCATGGGTAAAATTGATGTGTTGCTCCCTCAAGTGTGCAAAATGTAATTTTTGGGCTCACTGCAACTCAGAAGTGTTGCTGCACTTTGTATGTCTAATGGGTAGCAATAAAGACAATTGCAAAGGTCCCATTCACCACATATTGCTCCCAGCCTGTGCTTAAAACTGTTCTTCAATTGGTGTCTATGCTACCCTCATTAAAATTAACATGCATAAACATAAAAATAAGGCTACAGCCCTATTTCTAGCAGCAGTGAAGAAAAACCATAAAGGAACTTAATTTCACCAAATCACTGGTTGAGGTTGGAGAGGCCTCTCGAGGTCATCTGGTCCAACCCGCTGCTCAGTCAGGGCTACTCGGAACTGGTTGCCCAGGACCATGTCCTGGAATATCTCCAAGGATGGAGACTGTACAACGTCCCTGTGCAACCTGTGCCAGCGCCTGGTCACCCTCACAGCAAAAAAGTGTTACCTGACGTACAAGAGGGAACCTTCTGTGTTCCAGCTTGTGCCCACACCCTCTGGTCACCACTGAGAAGAGCGAGGCTACATCTGCTTTGCAGCCTGCCTTCAGGTATTTATATACACCGATGAGATCCCCTTGACCCTGCCCAGGTCCCTTTTGATGGATGCATGACCCTCTGGCATATCAGCTGCT
Source organism: Eurypyga helias (assembly GCF_000690775.1). NCBI lineage: Eukaryota > Metazoa > Chordata > Aves > Eurypygiformes > Eurypygidae > Eurypyga > Eurypyga helias. Next base: position 1,997 of record NW_010246771.1, read on the forward strand.
CCTTTGGTATCATTTACAAACTTTCTGAGGGTGCAATCTGCAATTTGTGTTGCACAAAATGCCAGCCAACGTCTCAGATCCAAACACGTAAGTCATCACTACTGTTTCACTGACCGGGAGCACAGCTTAAAGGTACAGAATTACTGCCTATCCCTCCAGTTGCTCTCAAAGAACACATGACCAGAAAAAAAAAAAAAAACAACCAAACCATGTGCAGATATGGTCTTTATATTAACTGATTCTTACCTATCTTGTTCAGGATCAGGATTCATAGAGCATACCCAGCTATCAGGGTAATTCTTCTCCACTGAACTCAGCTGGAATGGGAGAGTCCGCCACTTCAGACATACATCTGTTAGACAAACACTTTGCAAATCAGAAATACACAGCCTGAGCCACAAAATTATTTTTTTCCATAGCACTTCTCAAGCTCATTTAACACCCAAGGACCACACCAATTTCCCAAGTATATCCAACAACAGTTAAGACTCATCTCAAATATTCTACCCATTTAGCTGCTCCCCAACTGCAGCCAGAAGTCCCTCCCCACTTCTGCAGGGGGGACCAGCCTCCTCACTGCAGCCTGGTTGGACGCACCACACTGAATTGTGGTAGGGATCTCCATGGCTCTCCGACGTTTGTAGCGCAGTTCACTAGATGGAGGCTGGTTCCAGTTTGCTGACAAATAACCAAATTCATCCCAGAATTTGATGATACCTCTCTGCGCTGGAAAACAAATGAACCCCCACTCAGTATGGAGCCATTACCACAAAAATCACCACATGCACCCTCGGCTGCCCTCCCCATTAGCTGCCTTCCACCTGCAAAAGCTTCCCCTTCCAGTCCCTGGGAACTGTGCAGCTTCATTACCTATAGCAACATCCTTCCAGTACTGAGCCAAATGCTCTCCCATGGCCTTCAGCAAATGTCGATACTCTTTAGCATCAGCAAAGTCTTGTTTATTATGGGTTGGCTCCAGAACCAAATAGGGCACATCCACCACACCTACCACTCCACCACATGCCCTGGAAGAAGGACACAGAGTCACAAACAACACTGAACTGCCAGGTCATTGTTCAGGGAAACAACATTGAAAATAACAGGTTACACACACTCACCCACCCATTCCTGCAGCAGTACTGATTTTAATTTATCAGCTTTCTAAATCAGACTTGAGCCAGCAGCAAAAAGTAAGGTGGGCTCAAATATTTGGATTTGCTTTCAAGACCTATTCTCCCTGTCCCCAGAAGGAGGTAGTACTGCTAACAGTATTCATCAGTCCCAATTGCCAGCACAGAGCATAAAAGCCTCATACTGCTGCAGATATGACCAAAATCTGTGTAGAGAGCTCTCTATCAAGAAACAAGGGGAATACTGTGCAATATTAAATATTAATGTATTTGTCAGAATCCAAACTAAATCCTCATGCTCATAAAGAACGATTCATGCAGAACAAGATCATTGAACAGCCTAAGTTATGTGTAGTTATATGTAACATGCCAGGCCTAAAAAGACTGCTGAAAAATCTCCAGGAACTCACATGCCACCCTCCAGCTGCGGGCCCACCTTCTCATACATCTTGATCAGTCGACTGCAGTTATAAATGAACATGCCATCCAATTCACGCTGCTCAATATTCACACCAAAGATAAAATTCAGTTCTTTGGGTTCCTTCAGTGCCCTGTAAGAGAATGAAACAGAGCTCAGAGATGTTGAAAATAAAAGTAATTAGTTGCTGTCATTAGACAGAGGGTATGGAAATCCATCACCTCTGAGCATTATGGGTTTACTAACAACTGTGTTTAGTCCGCTATTTCTAAAACACATGAAGCATTTTTTGAATGTGCATTACAATTAAATATGAACAAAATACAGAAACTTTGCAACACAGACACTAATTTAGGGTGGACAGTATCTGTTCAGATAATTTAATTATTCATTTGCATTTGTTTTCTCCTTCAGGAATGGATTCTGGGTCTTATTTCAGATCTGCTTATTAAAAAAAGTTACAGTTCACTAGTTTTATGGAAGCGGTTAGGAACAGACTGGTTCTCTCCAATGCTGTTTTGGCTTGTATTTTCCAGATGTAGGTCTCTATGCCAGATAAAGCATGGAAATTAGGATTTTGACACAAAACTACAGTCTTGACATTCAGATTCTGGGAATCTGAATTCCAATTCCAATCATAGTTACAAGTTTTACAATGTGATTACTCTATGTTCAAAAGCTGGAAGACACAACACACAGCCCACGCAGAGCTTTTTTTCTAGAAATTACAGGACAGCAATTTGCGTGATTTCTACTTTAAGCAGCAGACTACTTTTAAAAAAAAAAAAAAGTTGGCCTGCAGTATGTTTGTGAGTACATACAGACCTCTGAATCTTAATCTTTGATTTTCAGGAATTTTATCTCCCAAGATGCAGAGAGCCTCAAGAGGTTTAGATCTCTGCATTCAAACAAAATTCCTGTGTCTCAAAACCAGAACTATTGCTCTTTAATAGACTAAATTAAGGGACTTGCATGAAATCCATGCTGAGGATTTTTCATAATGAGGATCCTCAGATTCAGGCTGAAGTGATACCTTCAAACCTGATGTCCAAACTTTTAACAATTGCAAGGCATAGTCTATATCACTGTCCCACTCACCCCTCTCATTTCTGACCTCCCTTACTTTTCCCCCCACATCATAATAATGATCCCCCCCAATAATTCTTAACTCTTATGTGCTTTATCCCACTTAGGAATTTGGCATCTCATTGAGCAATTAGTTGAAGACAGTGGAATTCTTTAAAATGATCTTTTGACAGCCTACTAACATCAGCTATTAAAAGAACCTGAGTTGTGCATGCAGGAGCACTACACAATAATAATCTGCAGATATAAGATGTAAGTCTGTCTTAACAGTCACACATCTCAAAATAAATCCCTAAAATGGATTCATTCAATGTTAATTTTCTGTTTAAAAGTCACACTCTTCCCCAGACAGATGTACAGGTACCCTGTAACCCACATTCCTTTAAAACAAGTGACTCTAAAGTAAGTTACCAGGAAGACAACTGGAATAGCAGCTTTCAGGAATTTTGAACCTAAACCTTTAACAATAGGTGTTTTGAACACAGCCAAGATAGCAGCTGGGCTAGAGCATGACTAGGTGTGGCAAAACACCCATCTCAGAGATAAATTTTCTAACTTCTGGAAAAGGATGTGGAGCCTTAAATTTCAAGTGACAACATGCACTCACCTACCAAATAGGAAGGGCATCTCCTCATTTTTATCAGAGGACAGGAAGCCAAATTATCATCTGTGCTAGTTTCAAGCAGGGATGAGCTGCTGTCCTGGTGCCAGCCCACAGGATTTTGTTTCACTCCATGACGCATCAAGCCAAGTAGACAGTTTGCAAGGTGTGTGATTTTTGTAAGCGCAAAAGGGGACCCAGGAGGTGAGGGGGTGGGCTAGGAAATCCCTGCTCAGGAAATTCCTGCTCGTAGCTCAATCTTTGTTCGGACCTCGTGGCAGGTGAATAGCAGAGAAGATGCGTCCTTTGTCAGGGAACTGATCTGGGAGGGGGGGTTGGAAGTTTCTTTCTCCCTGCTCTCCACTCCTGGGCTCAGGGAAGGGGGTCTTTTTATCCCACTTTTGGGCTCAGGGGTTTTGGATCATTTCCTTCTCTCCATGTGGATTTTTGCCTTGCTGTTTTGGAATCTGACTGTGTCAGTTCACAGGTGGTGAGATCCTGTATCATATGTTCTATCTTTCTGTTATTTTAAACACTTATTAGCAATAGTATTGTTAGTAACACCGTAAGTTTCATTTGTGTAATTAAATAGTTCTTACCAAAACTTTTAAGAGCTTCCCTTGGTTTTCCTCCACCCCTTCCTCACTATTAGCAGTGGGGAGGGGAGTGGTAGAGTGACTGGTGGTCCTTAACTGCCAGACAGGGCTAAACCAAGACATCATCCAAAACATGGAAAATTAAGTGTGGGCCAAAAGCTCAGGATTTTATTATTAGAACTTTAGTATCTGTCCTATCCACTGGATTTATAGCCTGACTTTACACAGGCTTTAGAAACCAAAAAGCATTTCTTTCACTGATGCACCTAGCACCAGAGAAACAGCAGAAAACTGTTCTACAACATTCTTTGTAATTCAAGAGTTTTCTCAGAGGCTAGAGAAATTGTTGAGTACAGAAGTTTTCCTATCATACACATTTTTCAGGAATTTACTCTGTTTTCTAGATAAGGTACAAGATTATTGGAAAAGCCTTACACTGTGAACTGTGTCTGATCATTGGTGACAAATGCAGTAACACAGGGCAAGTCATACGCCTGCCCAGAGCTGGCTTAGCACCTGGCAGCTCTTGCTCAGTTCACATGGCTGAATCCACATAAAAATCCAGACAAAAGGCCTTTTCCTCTGCTGTTGGTTACCTATCACATATATCTATTTTACTTATCATCACGTATTTGAAACCTGACTAGATATAAACTTTGACGCACCTATAATTGGGGTATTCTTCCAAGCCAGCTGGTTTACATTTCGTGGCCTACAAACCTTCTTAGATTTAAACAGAAAGAACTGCTGAAAACTTGGAATCTTTCATTTCCAACTAATCAATAAAGGGCATAGAGAAGCTCTTTTCAAACAAACTTGTATTGTCCAAGTTCTGAAGGCCAGAAGACCATTCACACATTTTTACTTTGTGCACTAATGCCATCAAACCCAAGAATTAAAAGACAAGCTGTCCATGGAAAAGTACATGGAAGCTGAAGACAACAGCTTCTCCCAGGAGTTTCTGCATTCTTCAGATCACACTTTTAAATTAAAACTGTATTTATTTATTTTTACCATCTTAAGATGCATTAGATCTATCTCTGGCAACAAGTCTGGGATAGTTCTGACCTAAGCAGCCATGTAAACTAGCATGCAAAACAACTAGGTGGGAACAGAGACTTGGTATACACAAATCCCTAACTTTCTCAGACTCAGAATTGATTTTAAAGAGCATTTGTTTTGAAGTAACAACTTCATTTGTGAAATGCATATGACACATCTGCAAAAAACTGTATACAAGGAGTGAAATATTCCTGTCAGTACATCAATAGCACAGTTAATTTGCAACCAGAGCTAAGTTAGAATAGTATCTTGGGATTTCAGTGCACTGCCTATAACAAAACTTAGCAGTTTTTTAGAAAACATCTCTACAACTCCAAAAGCCATGTCACAGTAGCTTGCTAACACTTATTTGCCTGCCTTTTACCTGCAGATGAAAAAGTAAGAGAGTGAAAAAAGCTGACGTAAAAAACAGGTAAACATTTACAGAACACAAGCCAAATCAAAAGATGTCTTTCAGCAAGTAAGAGGGGAATAGCAGAAGCAACCTGAATAGGAAATTCAGTCTAATTGGTTTAACAGCCACAGCATACAGGATGCCCACAGATGTTTTAAGCTTTGAACTGAAATGCTCCCTCCACCACACCAGCAAAGCAGGAGACATCTGAGCATGTGGAGTGACCAACCTGAGAAAACCAGAGCTTCGAACCACCTTGCACTCACCGCTGTTTTGCATCCTTGACCCTTTTCTTGACATCAGCCTCCCGGCGCATGGTTATTGCAGAATTTTGGACTTGACGTAGCATCACCTGCAAACAGGCATCACATAGTAAAACTGCTGCTGTGAAATTCATGAAATTAACTCACTTCTATAACTTTTTCCCCTGCCTGCAAAAAGATCTCGGAAATTATTTAACTGTAAAGAATTCATAACCTGTGGAGGGTGACCATCAGCACACCTTTACATTTAAGGCAGCACTTGCTGCTGGGTTGTGTAAGCAGCTACACAGTTGCTTGGAAGAAAATGTCTAAATATAACGAATTGTCTAAGGTAGCTGAAACCAGACAGTAAATGAGGCACAAGGAAACTGCCAGGGTACTTGGACAGTGCTGTTTCCGTTAGATGTCAATAGGAAATACCGCGATTTTAAACTGGTGTCACTTGCAGACCCACCTGGCAACACCGCAAGCCCACCTTCCACCCAGCAGTGGGTTTGGTCTCAGCCTTGCCCGAATCAGAAGCCACAGCCCCATTGGGAGGAAGCAAACAGCCCATCTCTAAAAGCCCCTTCTGAAATGCTTCGGAGCCAGCTGCGCAGGCAGGGAGGGCAACAGCCAAAAAGCACCCGATTTTACTTCTGTTCAAATACCTCACATTCCCCTGGCCCCTTCTCCACAGGCTAACAACAAACTGAGCGCCTGGGGACTGGGGGTTGCCTTCCTCTTCAGGATATATTGGAGGTTGCGAGCAAGGGAGCAGTCAGCACATATCCCACTTGGGCTGGAAACCACATGTAGATGCTGAAGCACATCCAGTGGTGATGACAACACTGAGCTGCCTGAACACTGCTGGCAACTCACCGCCAACTGAAGTCACTGCCTGTTTAACCTACAGACCAGGTGCTACCACCGGATGCTGACCAGCCAGTGCTGCTCCAACACCAGCGCTTTGAACCATTCCCCAGTGCCTAAAACGTGATGTGCTGGCTAAGCACAAGGCTCACCCTGGACTCTCGCGTGAGATCCCCTCCTAGGCGCAGCTCAAGGGCACGGGCTTTACTCTCTGCCTCACGAGCCTTCTCATCCGCTGAAACACACAGGGAAAAGGATGATGTCCACCATTCAGTACAGACAGCATATCATAAGGCCTGAGGAGACCAATTTCCAGAGAGCTTTGCTTACATGTACACAGGTAGAAAGGTAACACAAAAAGGTACAAAGTAAAACCCTACATGAGAGGGCACCACAGGCATGCCATCTTAAACATCGTGAGAGGTCACAGTCAACACCGGCATAATAGCAGGGCTAAACTCTGGGAAAGCATGTCTAAAGGGAGGATCCATGAGGAAGTTAGTGAGGAACTGGAAAGAATAAGGATCCAAGTGGCCCAGCCTGCACTGCCTGGAAGTGTGAAGGCAGATAAAGGCTCTCACAAAACAAAGACTGAGTTCAAGTTTGAAAAGGATTTACAAAGAGGCAATTTTCTTGCAGAGATGAAGGGAAATGACTACTCTCAGAAATGCTTTTATCTTTGATAATTGCTAACTGACCACTACACCTGATCTTTGTACACACAAAGTTTACTACTTCAAAAAAACGCCCCTTTTCACTTCTCTCCCAGACTGCCAACAAGACTGCCTGACACCCTCGTATTGCTTAAGGTTCATTCAGTAAATGTGATTTTCACCAAGGACATAAAAACTCCTTAAAACTGAGACAGAAGGTGCTTTGGTACCTTAGCACCATGTACCTTACATCTGCATGCTCTCCAACGAAAAGCACACTGGCTACAAACCTCTCATGTTCCCTTACAGGTCAGAAGCCTGTTCTGCTCACAGCTGCACAAAAAACAGTTGAGTGAGTAATCTTCCTCCATCCCATAGGCTATGAGGTCCATGGGGATAAATGTGGATGGGCAAGTAATGCCCTGTTTGGACAGGGTAAGTCGGACCTGCCACATGAAAGCATCAATGTGGTACATGTGCTGTGGGTGCAGCACTGACCTTGCTGCAATGTTCCCCGTGCTCACTTCCAAGCACGGAGATTTCTGAAAGAGGATGCAGCAACACTGCAGCCTTCATGAACTGTAGAGATTTCTAAAAGAAATAGACTGGTATAAAGAAATTTTGAGCAGAAATGTTTATGTTCAAGATGACTAGAAGAAATATTAAACACGGGGTAAATGTGTGGCATGTGCTGACAGAAACAGACATGATTGGAAATACAACTGGTACAAGCTATGGGGTGGTGTGGCTTACCCCAAGGTGAGCAGCAGGCCTGCACCCCCACAGTGGGAGGGCAGCAGCACAGTTGCAGCATACCCTATGAGCCATCTGCCCTCCTGTTCTCCCAACAGGGAGACAAACTGAGGCTATGAGACACCCAAAACAAAGAAACACAACAGTGACCATGCCTAAGATTTACGGAGTATGAGGTAAACAAGAAGATGACAGGACAGTAGTTGCCTCCTCAAGATTACCAAGCACCTCTCCAAAAAGCATTACTCCGTTGTCAGGCAGAAGGAATCCAGATACTGTAACCAGTATCCACTGTCCTCCATGCCATGGTTAGCACTACTTGCAGAAATGCGTGTTTTTGGTGTGTGCAGGTACGAGAATGCAAATGGGCACAGTCAGCCTACTCAGACTCAGTGTTACATCTGAGTTTTGTTCCACTTACTCCCACAGAGGGGGACGTCCGCAGAGGCTTACCAAGCAAGTCACAGCACAGCTGCACTGTGCAAACTTCATCATCAAGAGACAGCTTGGCTAAACTCAGAAACACAGGAGTTTGGAAACAGCTTAAAACACTCGGTCCATTTAAATCAAAGCTTGTATGGTAGAAGCTGGTGGGCTACGTGCAGCTGTGTCTAGAGGGAAGAACACAGCAGTGACCCATAAGGGCAGAGGTCAAACCTGCTCCATTAATGCAATGACAGCTGAGAAGGCATGGCTGACAGAGAACTACTCCGTTATGAGGGCTGAGGAAAAAATGCATTCCCTAAGTGCATTCACATCCTTCCAGAGACAACAGGCATGGCATACTCTGAACTAATATTCAGTGCAGAACACAGCGCTGTTAAAGACTTTCACTACTGGACATGCACATAAATCCTTACCTTTTCTGTTTGTTTACTTTTCAAACTTTGTAAGAGGATTTCTTGAAAATAGGCAATGGCAATACTGAGATGCCTCGGTGCAGTATTCAGTCTTGCTTCAGAAATACACAGAAAGCAGCTGATGGTCTTTCACAGCTACTCTGCCCAGAACAGTACTTTTTTCCTGGATCTATCCTCTCACTTAAGGATCTGGATGCTACAGCTTACTGGATGCTACTTCCTACACGAGGCAGGAAGTCAGTTTCCAGGGAATGAAGAGCAGCTTTTCCTCATCTTAAATGTATGTATGTCTTCACCTCTGATTCACGTGTCTTTTTGGATAGGCCAAAGCCATGTCACCAACAGTCACAGCTGTGCATACATCTTTTTTTTTCCCTTCCCCCTACAGCTATTTTTCAGTTATCTGAAGTTTTAGTTCAACAAGCTCATAAGCTATGTCCAGAGACACATCAATCCCTCATTAGAGTTCTGCAGTAAGACAGATTCCAACACATCCTTGGCAGGCAGCCATGGTATACTGGAAATTCAGTTAGCTCAGCTGAGACCCACCATTTCTCACAATGCACTCCTAGTTTTGAAAGTGAAAACTGCAAATCATTCCCTGGTGAAGATCCCTCCTAAAAGTGGTGTGCATCCTCAAGAGAAAACATATTCTGGAGATTACAAGAAATTAACCTTTTCTACCAATAGCAGAACAAGAGAACTTTGTTGTTACAGATTACACTCATTTTCCTAGAAGCAAAGAAATGAGATGTGTGGCATGTAAGCTGAGGTTAATGCTACGAGAATGTTTTAGTCCTACTGGCTTCATGTGATGAAATCTTGCAGAAAAAGTCTGAAGTCTCTCATGAGTTTTCATCACCATGTTCAAAGCCCTTTGACTGAGCACCCCCTTCACCACCAGAGGCAGTGGGCTAACTTTGGTGATGAAAATGAGTTTATGTTTCCATGTCAATGGTATCTGTTCTTTGCACTGGGACACCAAATGGAGGTATTCTTCAGTGTCAACACACTACCATTCACCTTTTAAACATCATGAAGGCCTCGTGGTCTGCTGCAAGAAAGAAGCCTCTCTGAAACACGCTATTTACACCCTCTTAAGGCAATTCAAGTGTGTGCTAAACACCTGCTTTGGCTACAGGATTCAACCTAAAAAATAAATTAATCTACAAGAACTGAGGGACAGGATAAAATCTGTTTAAACTTCATAGTTTCAAGATTATCTTATTAGGTTGTACTTCATAAATGAGTAATAGGGAACACAGCTATTCACATCATTTCTTTTTGTTTCTAATGACTCTGCACAAGCTGAACATGGCACCACTGCTTGTGTATCTGACCACCACACATATGCACACGTGCCTAGAGCAGCTCTTACACAGGGAGAGAGGACACAGGCTTCTGATTTACGAAAGTTACCAGAAGATATGGTCAACATGTCTTACAACTTCCCGGATTCCTCCTTCACTACAGCATTTCCCCATCAAGGGTTAGGGAGACTGCTTTGTATGTAAAATTTGCACAAATACAATGAAGTTATATGCTCCATTTATATGTTTATGTAATTTCTATAGGCTGAATATCCAATAATGTCAATTCGGGCTTTTCTTGAGGACTACAGGACTTAATAGGAAGGGAACTCTAGAGGGACAAAAGGTATGTTTGAAGGGGGACAAAACCCAAGAAAGAAACCAGGACTCCCTTGGACACCTAGATCAATCACTTTACATCAAGTGGCAGAATTAAAAAAATCTATTTTTTGAACAACTGCTTAAACAGTGAAGGAGCAGGAGAACTGAACCTAAAGCTAAAGATATGCAAAAGGTGAGAGCAGAACTGTGAAGTAACAGGGGGGCAGCTTAGCCAGGCTTCAGCTGGAGCAAGGGCAGACAGATATGGGTCCAAGGGTTATTCTGTACATGTATTCCCTAGAGGAAGTGGGCTTAGGGAACAACGTATGTTCCTTCCATTGCATGGAAGTAAGTCTGGGTCATCTCCAGCAAGGCAGCCTCTTTCAATCCTTTGTTACAGCAAAATCAGGATGCATTCATACCCCAAACACTCACCTATCCTTGCCATGTGCTCTGCTTTCTTCACTTCTTGCTCTGCACGGGTCTTGAAACGATTTGAAGTATATTTGTACATCCTGTGATGATCAAAACTTATTAATCAGCAAACTAGCAGGAAGGTCAGACCAAGATTTCACCACTGTATGACAGAATAAGGTCTCCACATGCTACTCTACTCTTCTCAATAGATTCAATAAATGGAGAAGCAGTTTTACACATCAGGAACTGGGTATTTTTGGATGCAGCTACGCAAAAACTTTTAAAGTCAGAGATGCTTTAGTAGTAGCTGAAATCACAATGCCCCCTTCTGCATTAGCTGATGGGAGCGAAACATACCCATACTTCTGGAGGAAATTCCAAGGTACAGAGGAAGAACTTCAGAAGTGGAAAGGAGGAGTGAATATACATGGAAAGCTTCTAAAAAAACTCCCATTATAGGTAAAGAACCTTTGCTTTCCTCCTACAAACAGCTGTCCACAGGTGCAGTCTGACAGTGCACATCTCCATTCAGGGCTAGCTCAACACATCTAAGTGGCAGAGCAACTCTCTGAATGGAGCTTCAAGTTTCAGCTCTGAAGCTTCAGGACATTTCTGTATGCTACAGTTATGACTCACAACCTTATAAATTGTGCTTGAGTTATAGTGTCTTGTTTCACCTTCTCTATATCATGCCAAATGCAGATCACAATCTGACTGACTACTGCAGAGTGAAAGAGGCAGGCACATATGAGAGGCAAAGCTTGTGAGTGTGCATCAGCTCTGTGCAGAGACACGTAACTGGGGGAGATGACAAGTATGATCAGAGCCTGCAGGAACACAAACCGCCTTAAGACACATGTTTTTTGATGTATCTAGAGGCAAATCCCATCCCAAGTAACTTTTAATAAAAAAATAAACCTCTTCAGCATTTAGCCAAAGCAAAAGCCACTTGAAATGCTGTTTTTACAGAGAGGCAAACATAAGGCTTGATTGACCAACTCATTAATGTAGGAGGAACCACATTTAGATCCCAATAAGAGCCAAGATACCCCCAAATGGCAGATAATCAGTATCCATAAGAAATCACCTTGCACAGATGAAAAGTTTTGTTTAGGTATGTTTCTGTGGGCGAGCACACATGGAGGTCGATTCTGATGTCAGAAATAGTCTCACCAACAGAAATCCCTTGTTTCCAAATCCAGAAAATTCACACCACAAGCACAGTCCACTTTAATACATTTCTGCATCTGCTAAACTCTTATTCTGCTGTTCATAAGGAACTGCGGAAAAAGCACCCAATACCCATGTTAGGAGATGCAAAGTCAGGTTTTCGGTGGTGCCATCTCCTCAAATCTACTTACGGGCAATTAAAGCTACCTGGGGCTGAGAGAGAGGAGACATCCTGAAAACCACACTGCTTTCAACACACTGGCATAATTATATTACCTCAACCACATCCTGTCTGACTTTCCTGAAGGAAAAAAAAAAAAAGGAGAAGCAAGTGAAGCTGAATTATCCCAGCTTGTGAGGCAGGATGAAGAGGACCTTTTGGACAGCACCCCAGTTGCAACACTGTGCAGTGCCAACAACTACAGGGTGTCCCAGATAAGCACCGTGAGCCATCACTGTGCCTGCCCTCCCGTTCCACTTTCTCTTCCAACACCAAATAACTTCAGTCACAGCCAGGAAAGTTCTAGACCTATTCAATTGGTCTGAAACAGCATACCTAGCAAAGACATACAGAAACAGGTCAGGCAGACAAGAAATCTGCAGGAGTTCATTACAAGTGCCTTGGAGTGCCCTCATGAAGGGCCAACCCTTGCACATGGCTTGGCTACCTCTATCTGCACAGCCTGCGCTGTTAAACAAGCTCAAATAGTTACTAAGGATGGGGAGAGATGGAAGCAACCCTTCAAGAGACACAAGGCATTCCCAGGGAGGCTGGTACAGTGGTATCACACCTGCAAACACTGGTGAAGGACCTGCACAAAACCAACCTGCCCCTGCCACCAGGATGTTACACATTCCAGAAAGGTATAGAGAAACCTCTACCCACAGAAATGTAGCTTCCAGGAAGGGCAGATGACAATAGGAAAATAAGTGCCCTGCTCAGGAGACAAGCTGTTATTCCTGATGAAGAACAGTGCAACAGCTGCAAAATCTCAATTTTTGGTAAAGGCACTTAAATACCCTAAAGCCCACGACGGATTTCCATTCTTTGTTCTCTAACACCAACACCTGCAGACAAGCCACTGTACAAGCTTTTCCTTCAGCGACAAGGGCAATCTGACTTACAGTCCTAGTGTAGGCTCCCCTTGAGCCACCACCTATAGCTGTAAAAGCAGAGTAACTCCACTCCCAGAATGGACTGATTTACTGGTTTTCCCTCAGGAAAGAGCCACCCAGGGCAGACTAAGCTCTGCTCAGGTATCTGAAGGTAAAAGATTGAGTTTCCACAACCCATCCAGGGCACAGTGGGGGCACCTACCCCAAGGGCTGTTCTGTGTCTCAGAACCCACAGTGAAGGCTTCAATGGCTCGTCCCGATGGCCATGCAGCTTCTGGAGCCCAACCCTGATGTCAGGAGTCTAAGACCAGAAGGAAGCAGTTTGGACACTCTCCAGAAAGACTCGGTAAGGCTACAATAATTGTCCCAAGTCCAAGAAGATCTACACTGTGCCTTGCTTGCACAGTCTTTACTACTCTGCTGCAGGAGTGGGGATTTTAAATGTAAATCTCTTTAGAGTGCTGGAGAATATTTATTGACCTACCACCATAAGCAGATCTACATGGAGTCTGCAAAGATGTGGCACAAGCAGATTTGTCAGATAAACCTGCACCAGCACTGATCCCATGAGCATCAGCATATGGCACCTTAGCCCAGCATTGCTTCATCCCCCAGCATAAGCTCCATTTACCACAATTGGCCCCTGAGCACCCCGCATTACACCACTAAGACTATACTGCAGTCAGTGTAACCCATCCTGTGGTTGGGCCTTCTTGCCCTCCATGCCAGATCATTCCTTGGTCACAAATTACTATTGCTGAGCAGTTACAATTTGATTTTCCCCTTCTATAGCTGCAACTATTCCCCCCAAAAAATGAAAAGCAGATACAGAATTGGTGAAAGGGATCCAAAAGAACTGCTGTCTAAACTGTTTAAAATCACAGTCTCTTTTCAACAGAAAACAATCATAGAATCATAGAATCATAGAATGGTTTGGGTTGGAAGGCACCTTAAAGATCATCCAGTCCCAACCCCCCTGCCATGGGCAGGGACACCTTCCACTAGACCAGGTTGCTCCAAGCCTCATCCAGCCTGGCCTTGAAGGCAGTATAGAACAAAATTCTCATATCCCTCCTCAGACATCAACTACTGACCACTTGAAAAAGCAGATACTGAGGCATATGAACATCTGGGGTGACCTGGTCCATGTTATATTATCATAATAATGCTATCACCATCCCATAACAATGGCACCCTGTCTTTGAGTCTCGCAAGAAGCTGGTCTCCGGTGAGATAAAAACCTGTGCCCTCCTCCTCTGCTTTCTCTCCACTGTACTTTTGTTGGACTGTGGCACAAGAGGAAGAAGCATATGTCACTCACATGCAGGTAAAACACAGTCAGAAATTAATAGATTCTCTATTCACAAATCAGGATTTCCAGTGGCAAGTCAACCTGCACATACCAACTGTGTTCTACAATTAAATGGCTGGCTTAGTCAACAAGGGGAGAGCAATGGGTGTAATCTCCTTTGACTTCGGTCAGGTTTCTCATACCATTTCACATATTTTCCTTTAAAAAACTGAGGAAATAAGGGCTTGACAGGCAGACCATGCTTTCAGTTGAAAACTGGCCAGGTTCTTAGGGCAGCAATCAGTGGCGTGACATCAGATTGCAGTTAGTAAAAGTACCTGATGGGTTGATAGTGGGTCCATACTACTGAAACACTCCTGCAATCCAAAATGCTGTATTAAAGCAATCTGCAAATACTCTGTAAAATTACTACTACTACTACTACTACTACTATCTTATTAAGACAAATCATGTTAAGGTATCTAAAATGCAACCTGTGTGCTCCCATGAACAGAAGAACACTGTTGCCTCAAACAGACTTAAATACACATTTTCCTTTCCCCTCCCATCCTTATGACCTTTTCCAGTCCCTGTTAAGTCAAATGGCAGCACACCTCAGCTCACTTGGAATTTTTTCTTTAATTTAAAAGGAACATAGGGAAAGGTATTTCCCAATCTCTATTAAAATCTAGAATCATAGATTCTTTTAGGTTGGAAAAGACCATTAAGATCACTGAGTCCAACTGTTAACACTGCCAAATCCACCACTAAGCCATGTCCCTAAGCACCGCAACTACACATCTCTTAAATGCCTCCAGGGATGGTGACTCAACCACCTGCCTTCTTCCACTGCCTGACAGCCTTTTCAGTGAATACATTTTTCCCTGTATCCAATCTAAACCTTCCCTGGTGCAACTTGAGGCTGTTTCCTCTCATCTTATCACTTGTTATGTAGGAAAACAATCTGACACCCACCTCTCTGCACCCACCTTTCAGGTAATTGCAGAGAGCTGTAAGGTCTCCCCTGAGCCTCCTCTTCTCCACAATGAAAAACCCCAGCTCCATCAGCTGCTCCTCACAGGACCTGTGTTCTAGACCCTCCATCAGCCTCGTTGCCCTTCTCCGGACACGCTCCAGCCCCTCAGTCTTTCTTGCAGTGAGGGGCCCAAAACTGAACACTGGATTTGAGGTGTGGCTTCACCAGCAAAGGGGGACAATCAATGCCCTGGTCCTGCTGGCCATATTGTTCCTGCTGCAGGACAGGATGCCACTGGCCTTCTTGGCCACCAGGGCACACTGCTGGCTCGTATTCACCTATATCAGCCACATAGGAATTTTAATTTTCAAAGCAACCGTTAGGAAGTGCTCAATCTAGTTTCTTTTCAGTAAGAATTCTAACACCCACCAAATGTATTTACTTGTCCTACTTTAAAAAAAAAGTTACCCAACAGTTAGCATGGATATGGCATTTTGAACAACCAATATCTTAATTTATTTGATTGTTCTGAAAGGAAGCCAAATTGCACAAATTACACGATTTTCTAAGGTATTAGATTTTCCACTATCTACCTGTTTTTCCATTATGTCAATACCACATCCCATTCTCTTATGATCTGTTTCTGTGGTTTTAACATGAAATTTATGTAGGATACACCTGGAGAGCAAAATACTAAACCTTTTCTGTAAGGAAACTGCAAGAGGTCCCATACATCTGTAGACTTCAGGTCCAACGCTTACCTTGGTTTGTACAGACAGCATGAAAGTCGTTTGGTTTGTACTTTGTGTCCATTTATGAAGATCCTCATTCTGGGATCAATATAAAGCACAGCAGCATAGGCACGGAAGGAGCGGCGCTCAGGCTTTCTGCAAGAGAGGGATGCTTACAGAGACAGAGCAGTTTGTTCAGCATTTCTTTGCATGACTACCAGCAGACATTCTCCCAGTCTGCTCCCTGTTGCCCAGAAATGCCTCCATCGATTTACCCCGAGTAATCAGTGTCTCTCTAGTAAGAGTCTCCTCCAATCTGCATACTGCTTCCTCTTTCCTTCAATTTTTTCCTCTTCATTCCCCTCCAATTTATAAGAGCCATAACATACTACTGTCTCAGAGCCTCCTCTGTCTAAACTAAATTAACAAGTTTCTCCATAGACAAAACTTGCAAGATTCTCATTTCCCAATAAACTGCTGCCCAGGAGCCAACTGGCCACCAGAACCACATCCCCACACTGCTCTGCACTACCCACGACGTATTTTAAGCACCTATGGCAGGATTCACACCTCATGCAACTGTTACCAGCACAGCTCATAGCCATCTACTTCAAAATATGTCAAAGAGACAACCTTCAGCAAGAAAGCTAGGTAAAAAACAGGCCTTTATTTTAATTATCATGCAGCTACATTAAGTGAGACTTTTCTTTAAAATTTTTTCTACCTATGTCTTCTACAGAGATTTTCTATTGAGCTGTACATCTAAATGCCATTACAAAACACTTATGTATATATTACTGTAGCTTGAAAAGGATGTTTGAAGACAGCTGAATAATAAAGGCCAAGCCTATAAATTGGACCATTTAACACTGTGTGTCCCACTTGCTAGTGCATTCTCTTACCCTTTGTTTAGTCAGCAGTATGCTCTGACAGAAACTGCACTGATCACACAGAGAAATGCTACTGCAAGGTCAGGAGGAAGTCGTGAAAGCTCATCAGCAGGCATTGAAGAAACCGAGAATCATATTAGAATCCTGGACACCCCCACGGAGTTGGCTGCACCTGTGTACTCAGTGCAAGCTAATACATATAGAAATAGCTAGGTTTACAGTGTTTGAAACTGTATTTCTATGGGAAATTCAAGCACTTCAGGGAAGAAGCATGTAATCTCATAAAAAAGGTAAAGCTTGCTAGGTGTGCCCATGGAGCTCTGGGATTTAATCAAGCATTTGGCTCAGTTCAGCTCAGTTTTTCCTTTTCAGGCTACAAGTGAACAACTTGGCAAACACTCAGCTCTCCCTGAACAGGGCCCTCTGCTCCTCCAGCTGCGCTCTGAGGCACATGCTTCTTACTCCTCTGCAGGGAAGTGCAGAACCTGCCCCTGGACCCAGACAGATGTGGTGATACAAACCACCTGCACCCACCTGTACAATTCACTCGTGGAGGTTGAGCTGCGCAGCACCTCACATTTTGCTGGGCTTCATTTAATCACAAAACTGAACATCAGTTTGAGTGCTGCACTGACCCATGACCAGCTGTCTTTATGACGAAAACATCTTTGATGAGTGTAGAAAATTAAACCTATAGCTTAGAGCTCCTTTGTTTTAAGGTGCCTAAATAAGGGCATCGAGTTTGCTGCTTTGACTAAGCTGAGACAAACCAAAGCAGGCATTCACACCAAACACAACCATAACACCTGCAAGCCCTTTACATGCATGAATTCCAAACTGATAAAGAACAAACTAAAGATCTTCTCAATTCTCCAATTCACCACAGGAAGATAAGCTTTTAAAAAACACATGCACACAGTATATAGACAAATCCTACACATAATCTGATTAGAGCCCAGGGGCCTGTAACACCTGTCACACTTACGTTCCCTCTGGGGGTGTTTCTGCCATCTGAATGTCTCGGGGGTCAGAAGTCACATCCAGTTCTGGCTCTCCATTATCCATTAGTTTGAGGTTAAAGATGATCACCAGGGTGCCTGCACAAGCAACAAGTTGATCAGATGTATCTCAGCCAGACCCCAAATACCTTGCCTGGGACTAGCAACGTCCATACGCACCTTTCTCACCACGGATCTTACAAAACTGCTCCATCACTTCCTGTTCTGATTTGAAAGGGGAATACTTGTAAATTAGCTCTGTCTCAATAGCAAACTTCTCCATGTTGTCGGTTACAGGCTCCTGGCTTCGTGCGTTCCAGGTGGGCAGGGGAACTATGACCTGCAAATTGCACCATACCAAGAGCAACTCAGGCTCATGCACTCCAGTCAGCCCCCTTCTGTGGCTCATGGCCAAGTGACCCACCCCTTCCAACAGCCCCCTAAGTTACTGCAAGAGTCCTTCCTAGCTTTTCAGTGGCTTGCATATCTCAAATGCTCAAGCACCCCTCTTGCCCCTCTGAGTTGCCTTCCTACAACATCTAGTCTTAGAGTGAAGCATTCCCAAAATAACCTGTATGGCACTGGCTACTCACACACTCTATGTCTTTTTTCCCCTCCTCTTGTAACAACTTTCATAATACTAAAAAAACACCCAAACTTTGCTTCTTTAAAAATGTCAACCTCTGTACTTCTCTCTTGAACTCAAATATCCTCCAGTCATATTACCCTGATTTCCCTCTTTACTATTTTTATAGGATTCTTGCAAGTTTATTGGTGTTTTCTGTCATTCAGAACAAAAACCCAGATAGAACTATAGACTGCAGCTGCCCATCAAGGATAGTGAATGCTGTCCTCATTTTAGATTTGAGGTCAAGCCAAAATTTCTGGCTCCAGAGCCACTGTAGGAACTACATCACTGTTCTCAACTTGCTTCAACCATCAGCTGGCCACTAGCAAGCATTGCTCCCTCAACAGCTTCTTTATAGAGCTCCCTCCACTATCCCACTATAAAATGCTTTCTTAGATATTATCACAGCATTTAAGAGTCTGGATACAGAACAACAATGCCTGAATTACCTATTAAGATATGCAAGTTTTCAATAGGTAGAACCACACTGATTTTTATTAAAAAGATCTGAAAGAAGAGACATGTCTGGAAATCATGACCTGCAGGTAGCAACTTCAATCACACCTTTAATTCTTTACAGAAAATCAAATCAAGAGCAATAGATTTAAATACATCTCAAACTCAAATTTTGTGGGAAAAGAAAATGCAAGAAGTCTGGACATGTCCTGAACTCAGCATACATGAGTGATGTGTATGATTGAAACAAGCCCTTCAAACTTGCTGTAGTTTAGAGACACCTCTCAAGCAGCATCAAAAACAAAAGGAAAAAAATCTTTGATGACTTTGCAGATCTCTACAAGTGTATCACCAAGAGAAAACCATACCCTGATCCAGTGAGAGTGGCAACAACACTGACACAGACTTCTCCTGTGAGAGCTGGGGAAGTTCAGATGAGACAGCATTCACCACATTAGTTCATTACAACAAAGCACATGCAAACCTCATCGATGCCCTCTTCCTCATGGAAAGTTCGTGACAAGAGCAGGCAAGTCATGGTGTTGTCTTTCTTTGTGAACAGAATAAAATCCTTCCCAATCCGCATGGAACCCCTGGAGACAGATTTCGGGCTGCACGTTAAACCTGATGCACAACACTGTCTAGAAAGCAGACCAAGTTATTGCGTTTCCTTCTCACTAGGTTCAATTATGAGATGCCAAAACCAGGTAAGGCAGAAGGACTTAAAAAAGCAACTACCATTTCTCTCTAAACATCTCATCCTTTCAACAGGCATCTCAATCTGGACATTTTCATCATGTTTTGAAACATTTAACACTAGTCACAATTAGAAGGGGCAAAAGTACAGTGTGGCTTCCCAAGATCATACTATGTAGGTTGTTTTTTTTTTAAATTTTAAGGTTTGGGGTTTTTTTTAAATATAAGAAAGATGACCAGGGTGAGCAGGTGACAATACCTTCCAAATATACATGCATAAGTGTAACTGAGAAAGCAAATGCACTCTTCATTTCACTGTACACAGAGTGTCTGGGAGAGAGACTATTTATTTCCTAATGCCTACTTTGAAAGACTCACTGACACTTCAGCTAACACAACTCAGCAGCTAGTTGTTAGGAAAAGGGACAGTCTCACCTTCCTCCCTACTCTCCTATCCCCAAGAGTGCCTTCCCCATCTTCTCTTTTACCCTGTTAGCCAACTCATCCAAAAAACCTTAACAGAGAAAAATTAACACTGCATCAAAAGAAGGATTAGCATTGTGTCAGTTCAGTTCTCTTTAATTAGTTTAAAGTGATACCAAAGCTCACCTTTCACATGTTTAGGCTTCAGCCTGCATTTCTCAGCTGTAATATAGCATGCTTCTTGCTCAAGGTTAAGAACAGGATAGAGATGTATCCTGGAAGTGCACAGGTAGGATCTGGAATGTGTCCTGCACTGCAGCTGAATCAATAGTTTCCCAAGATCCCTTACATCCCCTTTTTTCTTTCCCCCCAGATTACAGAGTCCCACAGATTTCCCCAGTAGGATACATTCTAAATAATATGTATTAACTAACTAACTAACTAATCAAGCTACATGGAACCGCATAAAGCAGAAGAGTCTATTGGAGTAAGCCATAAGAGCCCTCTAACTTTCCCAAAGACATCAGTTCACTTTGAAACTTTGAAAGTTTTCAACTCACAAAGTTTCTTTTTCCTAGCAAACCCCTTCCAACCAGTATCATTTCCTTCCTGCCTCTTTCTCTGCCACTTCATCACACTCCTCCTCTCATTTCTTCCATCATTCCCCTTCCTCTCCATGCATTAGTCTGAATTAAGAAAAAAAAGGTTTATGTCCATCTGACTTATCATAGAATCATAGAATCATAGAATCACTAGGTTGGAAAAGACCTTAGAGATCATCCAGTCCAACCGTATCTGTCCACCACTAAACCGTATCTTTCAGCACCTCATCCACCTGTCTCTTAAACACATCCAGGGATGGTGACTCCACCACCTCCCTGGGCAGCCTGTTCCAGTGTGTGATAACCCTTTCGGTGAAGAACTTCTTCCTTACATCCAATCTAAACCTCCCCTGGCACAGCTTGAGTCCATTCCCCCTCGTCCAATCATCTGTCATTCGGGAGAAGAGACCAACACCCACTTCTCCACAACCTCCTTTCAGGGAGTTGTAGGCAGTGATCAGGGCTCCTCTCAGCCTCCTCTTCTCCAGGCTAAACAAGCCCAGTTCCCTCAGTCGCTCCTCACAAGACATATTCTCCAGACCCTTCACCAGTTTTGTGGCCCTTCTCTGGACACGCTCCAGGACCTCAATGTCTTTCTTGTAGTGAGGGGCCCAAAACTGAACACAGTACTCGAGGTGCGGCCTCACCAGTGCCGAGTACAGGGGGAGAATCACATCCCTGGACCTGCTGGCCACGCTGTTTTTGATACAAGCCAAGATGCCGTTGGCCTTCTTGGCCACCTGGGCACACTGCTGGCTCATGTTCAATCATGTTCAACTTGCACCAGACAACTTTCCTAGTGAGAGGCTGCAACACTATTTTGTTCCAGTTTTACTATCTGTCTGCCACAGACATATTAAGGTTTTGTTTCGTGCTCTTTCAGTTTTTTTCCCCAGCTCTGATCCACATTCTCTGTATCATGCAAACATAATGGCAAAACACTGTCATCAGCTCTGGACAGACTTCTCTGCCACTGAAGAACTACTGCAGATGTTCACTGAGGTCCTGTCTGCCAAACTATGGTACCTTTTTTTAGATTTCATCTGCGCTTTCTTTAAGCACAAAATGCCCCGACAATCTCATCTCTAACCTTCATAATCTCAGGAGGCTGGCTTTTGTTATACCTACGATTTTAAGCCGTTCCCATACTGCCCAATTTGAGTTGACTCAGGTGATCGCTTGGCTGATTTACCAAACTGAGTAACACTGGCAGCTTCATCTGAAACAAGAGACAGGGAACAACAAAAGTTTATTTTAATATACACACACACATCTTCTTGATAAACGTACTCACCACTGTAATTAGCACAGAAAGACTGTATCATGGAAGAGGACAGAAGCCCAAGCTGAAGTCTCATCCTGAACCTCTACCATACAGCCCTGTAAGATACAGGCTGCCCAATGGCATTTACATTATCAAAAGCTTTGCACAGATGCCATTATGCTGCCAAAAAGAGTTTTAAGTTTCAGACTAGCCCAGTGCTCTATCTTAACCACACTAAGACATTTCTTTTTACAAAAAAATGTCCACAAGATGATTCGTTCTGTCTACCACAATTATCAATATGCTCATAAACCAAAACATACCCTGGAACACTCAGCTCTGCTGTACTGTGTGTACTGCTGACGTCACAGACTCAAAACCAGACTTATGCACTAGAGCATAAGTCAGTACCATAAAAAAGCCTCAAATTCAGGATAAACATTACTTTTTCTTCATGGCACTGAACTGAACATTATGATTAATTAAGGCACTAGCAAGACAAAAGCTAATCTTTGCAGCAGACTGCTGGACTACTGAGAGCAGGACCGCTGTGAGTGAAAAGCCAGTACTAACAAGTACCACAGCAACTAATGGAGTATTTTATTAGCACAAGATAAAACAAAAGGATGTGATGGCTTTAAAGCTGAGAGGGTGTGTCATTTTTAGTTCAAGCCTTTCCATTGTTCAAGGGACAAAGCCTTTTAACATCATCCACAGGACAGCAAAATTCCTCTCCCTTCTCCCAAGAGAGAGCTATCATTTCACTATAGAGTGTACTGGGAGAAATGAAATGCAGTTCCAGAGACAAGGAACACAAAGTGCCTTAACAGGAAGGCTAACAACAATTGCAGTCCTCAAATGCATACACCAGCTGTGAATACAGGACATCACTCCCCCCACCAGCCAGCTACACGGAGACTGAGCCCATGGACAAACTCAATTTAAGCTTACAGGAGCCTTATACATGTCCACTAGTACTGACAGTGAGATTTTATAGTAAGATGTTTAGTACTAACACCATTGGTCTAACACAAATTCACTGAGCTGGGTGTCACAATATCATTGTACACTGCAATGACATTCAGATTTAAAGCCACACATTACAAGGTGAAAATAAAGAACAACTCTGCAAGCACCTCACTGGATGAATTCACTATGTTGCTACTGGAGGTCCACAGCTATTTCAAAACACACTTTTGACTGGATGTGAGTACCTGTTCCTTTCCTTCAGCCTACTATAGTATTTTCTAAGCAAAGAAAACATCAGATTATCTCGTATTTGAAATCCGGATAAGGATATTGTTGATGAGGATATTATTACCATGACTGTATTAAAGTCTGGTCATAAAAGGGGATAGGGGATATTCTAAGAAGAGAAAGCTACTGGAACCCTTTTGCTACACAAAGAGTTGTATCAACTATTTTTAAGAAAACTTTGAGAAGCTTAAAAAGGTAAAGGGTAAGTGTCCAAAGCATTTCATCTCTCAGAAAAGGTGACCATATGGTTTATCACTCAATGCTGAATGTCCAAAACCACCCTCTTCTTTCTGGGCAGAGGGACAAAGATGATGCTGAGCAGAGGAGCACTACTTAGGAGCACCTCTCTCTGTTTCAGACTTGCTGTCCTTGAGAGAGATTTAATCTTTACCTCCTCCCAGGAATCAAAGTACAAATGCATTTTTTCCCAGCTTTTTTGAGTTAATGTTCTGGAGGGAGTTTCACTGAAGGCTATTTTAGTCACACTGTTTTCATTTTGTCCTGTCTCAAGAGCGGCTGAATTTTAAAAAAAAAACAAACTCCCTGGCAACAAAAAGGGGGGGTGATGTGATCTATGCCAAACAGATGAGAGAAAAAAAAAATTCGCTCAAGACAGCAGATTGATCTTCAGAGCCCAAGAAAAGGAATCAAGGGCAGAGATAAAGTTTCCTAATAAGAAATATCAGATACCTGGCATGCATAACTGGGGGACGGAGCTGTTTAGTTCCTTACTGTTAGTCCTCCAGGACAGCAGGAGAGCATCCTCCTGAACAATAGAGGGGCTGTTACAGCACAAGCTGGCTGACACCTCATGCACTGCCAACCTCCCTGAAGGCAGCTGCCGGCTCCCTCGCTATGGGTCACAGGCCATACCTTCCCGCCCCCTCGCTAAGGGACACCAAGGCAGCTACTGAGTCAGACCCGGCCTCACCCTTTGAGGAGAGTCCCCTTGAATTTCCAAGTTCTCCAGTTGAGAATACACTAAAGGAGGTCCAGATCTGAGCATGGAACATTATCCTTCCTGCATTCTCCACAAATTCATCTGCTATATTCGCATCAGGTAGAGTACGTGCAGTGGACTCAACCGCATCCTCAGAAAAAACCTCAGAGCCAAAGTATCTAATTTACTACCCTAGGGGAAATCAGCCTAAACCAAGATTACTTCCAGGCAAGCTTTCCCTGTGATGGGGGAACAAGGGAGCAGCTCTGACGTCTTTCATCACCATAACTAACACCAGACACCCATCCACCTGAGGGAAATGGCTGAACACAACTAGTAGTTGATAAATAAGATTGATATACGTTCCTGTGATTTATTTAAAAAACCTGTTAACCTGAGAGGAAACATCAACGTGCTACTCAGTTAAAGAGACATATGCAGCCCCTGAGTGTTACTGCCTACACACAAAAGCATGTACACACACTTTAAAATAAGTACCAGAATGCTGGTTACATTTAACATCATTCCTCACTCTTTTGAGCCTTGGATAAATAGTATTTTAAAAATACAAGATCTAATAAAGTCTCCATGATATTTGTACTTAATTAACTGCATCCAGGGAAGCAAAAGCTCTTTTGAGCTTCCAAACTTCAAAAATACAGTTTAAAGAAGCAAGAACTGATATATTTACTTCAATCCCTGGGAAAGCAATGGAACAAGGACTCTTTAAAAGTATTACAAGCCAAACGAAGCAGGTGATTGGGATAACCCAGCACAGCAGCAACAATGGCAAATGGGATCCTGGGCTGTATCCACAGAGGCATTACTACAGAGATAGAGATGTGATCATCCCAATCTACTCAGTGCTTGTCAGGCCACACCTGGAATACTGTGTCCCTTTCTGGTCTCCTAAGTTCAATAAAGATGCAAACAGACTGGACAGGGTCCAACAGAGATGATCAAAGATCTGGAGAACCTACCCTATGAGAAAAGACTGAAGGAGTTAGGTGCCTTCTTCCTGGAAAAGAGGGCTCAGGTGGAATATAATCACAGTATTCCAGTATTAAGTGCAGATCCAAAGAGGATGAAGGTTCTCTTTTCACAAGGAGTCACATGGAAAAGACAAGGGGCAACGGCTACAAGTTGCACTGGGAGACATTCCACCTCAGTGTAAGAACGAATTTTTTTAGAATAAGAACAATCAATCACTGGAACAACCTCCTCAGGGATGTGCTGAAGTCCCCATCACTGGAGGTTTTCAAGATGCAGTGGGACAGGGGGCTAATCTAGCTTCCTTTCCATCCTTGTATCAGATGATCTTTGAGGTCTCTTCCAACCTGGGCTGTTCTATGGTTCTATGACTCTAAAATGCAAATTAAAGACTTACTTTCTTCAACCCTTTAAGAATACAATTACAGATCACTTCCTAAATTAGTTATTATACTTTCTCAGTATACTTTTTCAACCTACAAGTTGATTCACTGAATCATTCAACCTACTTTTTCATTCATAAAATTCATGTAGCACCTTTAGAGCCCAAGCAGTAGATAAAATTCTTAAGCGTATCCTCAGCAGCGAATGCCACTGACAATATGGGAAATCCCAACCTAAGATGTGCTGCATGCTTAGTTTCTAATTGTCTCTTGTTTAGTCCCTTATGAAAAAGCCAAACTTTTGGATGAGTATTATTATCCTAATATGTCCTTGTAGGACACTATCATGGTTTAACCCCAGCTAGCAACTAAGTACAACACAGCTGCTGGCTCACTTCACCTCCCGCTTCCTCCAGTGGAGAATAGGAGTAAAAGACAAGGAGGCTTGTGGATTGATATAAGAGCAATTTAATAATTGAATATAAATTAATAATACAGTGCTGCTAATAATATTAACAAAACTACTAATAATAAGTAATTAAAATTATAGAAAATAAAAAATATGATACAGTTGCTCACCACCTGCCGACCGATACACAGCCAGGTCTTGAGTAGCAAGAGTCAGGGCCAGAAAGCTGGACCCCGAGAGTGATCGCAGCAGACTCTAAGTGAGCCCCATGAGCAAGAGGGTGACCAAGAAAGCCAACTGACCCACCAACTAACAAACAAACAAAACCAGCTAATGCACAAACAAATGAGCTAACAAGCTACAAAACTATGGACCCCTGGACTACCCTCAGCTTACACACTGAGCATGACCTGGCAGGCCAGAAAGCTGGACCCCGAGAGTGATCGCAGCAGACTCTAAGTGAGCCCCATGAGCAAGAGGGTGACCAAGAAAGCCAACTGACCCACCAACTAACAAACAAACAAAACCAGCTAATGCACAAACAAATGAGCTAACAAGCTACAAAACTATGGACCCCTGGACTACCCTCAGCTTACACACTGAGCATGACCTGGCATGGAATGAAATACTCCTTGGGTTAGTTTGGGTTAGCTGTCTGAACTGTGTCTCCCCCCTCACTGCTTGCACTGAGAAAGCTGGGAACACAGCGAGTATCAAAAGCTGTAAAAGTCCTTGAATTAGTGCAAGCACTCCCCAGCACCAACTAAAAAAACACCTTATCAGTACTCTTCTCAGGGCAAATCCAAAACATAGCCTCATACCAGCTACTGTGAAGAAAATTAACTCTGTACTGACTAAAACCAGCACAGACACGATATTTTTTTAGAAAAGACCTGTGCTGTGGCACCACCGAATCCTCAGATCTTTTGATAATTTATGACTCTAAGATGTTGGCAGCTTGAGTACAAATATATTTTGATCTTCAGACCACACAATCCAGTGCGATCACTGAAAGAAAACCAATACAGCAAGTTCTGAATGCAGCTGTAGTAGGTAGGAGTCACTAGACCAACACACCTAGTTTTCAGAAATGCTAATAACTTACACTTTCCACTAATTATGCTTGAGGAGCTGCCATTTGGCTTGACAGTGAGAAGCTATCAGACAGAGCACTCAAATCTGGCACATTGCCTCACCAGACAAATGTAGACCTGTCCAACACAGATCAAGACCAATGAGACTAAACAGCAACAGGACAGAGGAACACAGAGAACATGTTAATGGAACGGTTCACTTGAGCCATTTAGCTCTTCCCTCTGTGTGAAAGTGCCCCAAGATACCTGGATCCATTTACTCATCCTCCCAGACAATGCCTCATCCAGCCTTCTAAACTGTTCTTTCAGTGTACTCAGGAAGATCACATGCTAGTGTCGGCTCCAACAGCACTATGGCAATTCATGTAGTTAATCTTTTTAACACATCAGCTTTATGTACAATAAAAATAACTCTTAATTTAAATTATCATGCAGAAAAATACAACATTCCCAAGCTCTATGATTTCTGTTGAAGGAAGGTCTGTAGGGATGTTGATGCTATTTTCAAAATAAGACGGGAGAAAAGTCCAGTAAAAGATTTCTCTGCTGACATCTCCTAAAAATCAGCTTTCAGATAAGAGATCTTCAAGACACCTTTAAAACTGGTAGATCCTGTATTATGAGAAATTAAAACTCAGAGCCCTATAGCCAGGGACAGAAACAGAGAGAGGCCATAGAATAGCAGACTCTCCCCAACCACTTTTGCCCACATTGAGAGACAAACAGTGCAGCAAATGAAGCTTCGACCTGGCTGCCCTTGGTCAAGTGACTTTCAAATGTGTATCAAGCTTAATATGACCATCCAGCATTGAAGCCATGAAGATATGATCACCAGAGCTAGATTCTGCATCAAAACAATGTCTCAGATTACTGAAAATTAAGGACTTTTTGAAAGCACTAAGCAAAGTTGCGTACCAGTTCTACATTCTGAAAAGCAATGTCCTGGAAAGGGGCAAAGATAACTTCACAGCCTATTTAAAATAAAAAAGGGCTTTTTCAGATGCAGAATGAACCACACTTTGGTGCTAGTGTCAAGACAGTCAAAGGACATAAATTATATAGTATTTGCTGAATTTGATGCATAGCGCTGTGAAATACCACTACTACCCAGAGTATCTGCCAATCTCCTTCTCAGACTACCAAAGTCAGGATAAAATCCTTCAAGATTTATCAGAAAGATCAGTCAAAAGAAACAATTTAATACTTACCCAATACTTAAATCCCACTTTCTCACAAAACAGCAATACAGAAGCAATGACTGTATAAAAGTTGCAATTGGGCTCTGTGGCATTAGAACAGACATTTATCACCTACTCTCAAATCCAGAGACAAACATGTAGTTTGCAAGACATTCAGAAAGGTTGTATTTCTTCTCCCTGATCCAAAGGCTTCTGAGAAGGCCACAGTTATGTCTCTGAATGTGTTTTATGGATGGAACTTAACTGCTTTCTTCAATTCCATTGGTGACAGAAAGGTACTCTCAGAAGACCTGGTTAGCATCCTTGATTGTATTCCAGAGAATACAGAGAAGGTATCAAGAGTTCAAATTAAATTCCTTCATGCATGTCACAAATCTGTGTATCAAAGATGTTAATGTATTTTTATGAGCATTAATAAATGGAGCTAAATGGCTCATATCACAAGAGATCTTAAAAGTACTGAGCGATCAGAACAAAAATGTTAGTTGACACTTATTTACTGATCTCCCTCACCTTCCCCAAAACCTTCGAGTTTACCCCAACTTTTCTGCCCAGGAGAGCTCCTCACGGGAGGATTTACCTGCCTCCAAGACAGAAGGAAGCTGGTATGGATTGACACTGCTGTTCACTGATGCTAAAACAAAGCAAGAAGGCTTTTCTCCTGCTAGATATAACACAGATGTACATCAATTCTTACAAAGAAGCAGAATTAAATTTGTTACATTCTTCTCATACTCCTAATATTTTATATTGTCAAGTATTGATCTCAATCCCAATGCCAATGATGAAACAAAGGCAAAATGCTTTCAAAGATAAGCCTTCAATTTCTGTCATGATACACTATCATGATGTCTATTAGAGCTGAGATACACTAACCAGTTGGCAGCCTCTAATGAGGAAAAGGCTTCAAAGCTTGTGCGTGTTCCTTTTTCTGGCTACACTCTTCTCCCTCCAGCCCCAAGGCCAGCTTTGGTGTACTGGAAAATCACAGGCCAGGCTGACTAAATTCTATAATGCAGCAAAACAATTTTCTTTTGGCCAGGTTTGTTTTTGCAACAGATCAGGTGAACAGTTTGATATATGATGGGATGCGATAGAGCTAGTGCAGAGGCACGAACATGTATCCAGGCACAGAACATGCCCCTTTCAACAGAACCAAGGTGTTAATTCAGCTTAAGCCATAACATGAATCCTCAGCTTGAAAATGCAAGTGTAAGTTCCTGTCACTTACTTGAATCCATACCCATTCCATCATCCAAAAAACACAGCATGAATCCACCTCGTAGGTCTTCCCGTCGCTCTACAAGAGAAGTTATTCACTACTCCCACAAGCAAAAGTTCAAAGTTCCATAAAATTTAAAATTTTAATAAAAGTTAAAAGTTCCAGCTGTGTCCAGCTGTGGAGCCCTCGACATCAGAAGGATACAGACCAGTTGGAGCGAGTCCAGAGGAGGCCATGGAGATGATCAGAGGGCTGGAGCACCTCTCCTGTGATGAAAGGCTGAGAGAATTGGGCTTGTTCAGCCTGGAGAAGAGAAGGCTCTGGGGAGACCTTATTGCAGCCTTCCAGTACCTGAAGGGGACCTACAAGGAAGCTGCGGGGGGACTTTTTGCAAGGGCCTGTAGTAACAGGACAAGGGGTAATGGGTTTAAATTGAAAGCGGAGAGATTTAGATTAGAAATCAGGAAGAACACCTTCCCGGAAAGAG
>NW_010246771.1:31970-39090 GCF_000690775.1 Eurypyga helias
CTGGGAGTGTCCAAGGCCAGGCTGGATGAGGCTTGGAGCAACCTGGTCTAGTGGAAGGTGTCCCTGCCCATGGCAGGGGGTTGGGACTGGATGATCTTTAAGGTCCCTTCCAACCCAAACCATTCTGTGATTCTATAAAAATGGAATCAGTGTTCATGACATAAGCAATACAACAAAACAGGACTTTCACAACCCAAGGATGGCTAAGCTGTAAGAACACCAGATTTTTGTTACAGAATGACTAAGAACTTCTCCTGCTCTTTAATCTGTATGTAAATATATGAGTATATCGTAAAAGCAGGTTTCTTAAGCAGCCAACATAAACAGCTACTCACTTTACCAAGACTGACCTAAGCACGTGCCTGAGTTATTTGTAAAGGTACTACTATTTGAAAGACAACAGGCACTGGGGCACAGGACAAACAGTAGAATAATAGAATTACTTAGGTTGGAAAAGACCCTTAAGATCATTTAGTCCAACCATAAACCTAACACTGCCAAGTCCACCACTAAACCAGGTCTCTAAGCACCATATCTACGCATCTTTTAAATACGTGCAGATGGTGAGTCAACTACATCCCTAGGCAGCCTCTTCCAATACTTGATAACACTTTCAGTGAAGAAATTTTTCCTAATATCCAATCTAAGCCTCCCCTGGTGCAACATGAGACTGTTTCCTCTCATCCTATCATTTGTCCCTTGGGAACAGAGACCAACCCCCACCTCTCTGCAACCACCTTTCAGGCAGTTGTAGTGAGCGGTAAGGTCTCCCCTGAGCCTCCTCTTCTCCAGGCTAAACAATCCCGGCTCCCTCAGCTGCTCCTCACAGGAACTGTGCTCCAGACCCTTCACCAGCTTCGTTGCCCTTCTCTGGACGCACTCCAGCACCTCAAGTGTCTTTCTGGAAGTGGGGGCCCCAAAACTGAACACGATATTGAGCATAAACACCCTCACTGTTATAGTACAACACACATTTACAGCCTCAACCCAAGATACATACTGACTTAACTACTGACATGCAAGGAAGCAGCAGGAGTGACTTACCAGTATAAATGTCTATTCTCGTGGCATCTGCATCTCTACAAAGCAATAAAAACCAAAATCAATATTTAAATGTCAAATAGAAATGAAGCTAAAATCCAGGCATATGCAATAATTTCCAAAATGAACTGGCTGCACAGATCAAAGTCAGGCAAAGGCCTCATGGTCAGCACTAACAGACAAGTTAGAAGACACACTGTTCTACTTTTTGTTTACTTGAACCCAAACTCCAGCACAAGACATCACTGTCACACAATTAAAACTTAGTTACAGTATCACTGGCTTTATAACACAAGTCATATTAAGGGGCAGGGTGTTGGGAGTGGGATCAAAAAAGCACACACAGAATTCTGAGTTTCTAATTCTGATTTCATTTTCATCCAATCACCGTGCTTGATACTAAGAGTCAAGGATTATCTAAATATCTTAAGAGTCCCAGCTCCAGTGATTATTATTTTACTAATTTCTTTAAACAAAAAGGCTTATTAAATGTTTTGTTAAATCTACCTTGTGTTTTCTAACAATTTCCCTTCAAATCTGCCCTCCCAGGAATATTTTTTTTTTTTTTTTAGGGGGCAGATGTGGCAGATGGAAGACCAAGGGAAGTATTCATATTATATTTTTTGTAAAGTCTACTAGAAGTGAAAATTGCTCAGTATCAACAGACAGGCTAATTCAATCTTAACTGAATTTACCTTAGGAATTAGGCAATCTCAGGTACATACCTGGCATTATCTACAAGTTCAGCAAGGGCACCAAACAAAAACTCATGGGTAGTTCTGCAACAAAACACAGAATCAGCAGGGTTACAAGACACTTAAAAAGAGAGACTTTTAAATAAGCAATAACCTGAAACACATTTTAAACAAATTCAATTGTATGTCTACAATACAAACATCTGCCAGAGGCAGAAACACAGCAGACAAGCTGGCACATGGGCAGTCCGATTCAACTAACTGCTGCTCACTAATGGTCTAAAAAACACCGCATGGTAAGCAGACACAACAGAGAAAATTACTGACCTAATGAACCAGCCTGTGAACCAGTCAACAATTTGTATCAATCCTTAATTATTCACCACATTGACAGGTCTCTTCATGACAACTAAACACTGCCTATACGTAAAACAGGGACAGATAAGGATTATGCATAAGGTCCGTGTTCCCCACACACATATTCACTTTGCAGAGGTTACTTCTGACAGGAAGAAGCTTACAGATACTGGGAGACTTCCGACTGCTCCTAATTCAGAGAAAGACAGTCTTCTGCCACCACTGTCCCACATCATTTTCCTAACTCAATGCTGAAATCACCTAGACAGGTGCTACTTCAGCACAATTTCAAAAGCCATGTTTACTTTTCGGCCTCTTAACTGCCACCTTTTATAAGCAGCACCTGTTTGAAAGCCATTATTTACATGCCTCAACCTTGTACGAAGACACATAGTGGGAAAAGCTTAGAAGAGCTTATAATTATTACAATACATTGTCTGCCAACATTAATGTAATACCTCCACTGAACAAGCAACTTGGTGATCTATCTTCAAAATCTAACAATTATTTCAAATGTAGATGAGTCACATCGAACCCAATGGTGGAATTTGTTGCCCCTCTAGGATGCTCAGTGAAGAGACTGAGACCTCAGAAACCGTTGTTTGAATGAAACTGCTTTACATACAACCTGCTTTCACTATTACACAAAAAGGCCAAGAGGTAACTAGACAGAAAGTGATACTCATTCATATTTTCAGCTTTCAAAGAACAGATATATGGGTACTTCCCACACATAAAATATCTGTCCCTAACACTAATGATCACCAAACAAAATTTCAGTGTCGTGACACCTAACCCATCAGCACAGCTCCATAGGTAAAACACATCAGCTTTCAAAGTTATCACTAGAACCACGAGAATGAAGATTTCCATCTCTGCAAGCTCCCATTTGCCCCACAGAGAAAAGGCACAGTAGGGAATGGTATTTTGAAGGCTATTTTCACAACTGGAAAGCTTCCACAGGAACTCAAACCTAGTATTCGTTCCTTCGAGCAGGATTTCCTGTGTGCAGATTTCAAGTGCTCCCTCAAGTTTACAAGCACCTACTTAGCTCCACAAATCAATATTCCAGAAGTTTATTTAGGAAGTAACCCACGTCAGTAAAAACCCAGCAGCAAATAGGTGCTTTAGCACTAGTAACTATGCTTCATTAGCAGTTTTTACTCTACAATTTAAAGAATGCTTCAAACTAAGGAAAAGATGCAAGTAAGATACAAATAGGGATTACCAAAGGAAGATGGTGGAACAAAATAGCTGAAAACATAGCCATAGATGATAAGAAGAGTGGCAAGAAAAAACATGATTTCTACATAGCCTGACACCATACTCAACCTCTTGTGCTGACACAGGCAAAGTGAAACCTTGCTACAAGCAAGTGAAAACCACTCCAGCTATTTATCACTAACAAAAAAATTATATACACTGTATCTTCTACTCAGTATATAAATCTCGACAGTTAGACTTATCTTGTCAATATCTAATTAAAGTCACAATTGAAAGTGCTTTGGCCAGATTCAACCAACTCAGCTTTAACAAAAAGCATGGTCTTGCCTTTCTGTCAACAGTGCCTGAAACACTTAACATCCACCATTATCAACTGGTGATCATTCTTCCCCACCTCAAAAAAGAATAAAATTGGGATCATTTAACTTAAAACATAAACTTAAAAAACATGAGGCAAGCTGTTGGCAAAATGGGGTCTATCAGAGATTGCAGATGCCCTGGAAACACTTAAGTATGAGCTAGATGGGCATCATCAGAGGCAACGGTAACCTCCAGCACTCAGAGCACTGGAAATACAACTATTACTGGTCACAGAACTGATGAAATGACACAGGGAAGAGGGAGAAGTGTTATGAAAATCTGCAGTCTCAGCAATAACTCATCTTGGTGGAAGCAGACTGTCTTGGACCTTCCTACAACTTCCAATCTTCATTTGAGACAACTCCATGCAGGAGTGCAGGCTTGGAACAGAACACAAGTCTAATGCCAACAATTTATTGAAATTTGGATTACAAAAGGTCATCAGGTAACTGTAAAACGTGACCAATTTCACACACCTTTACAAACAACCACTTGGAGTAACACCCCAAGGGAAAAGCTTAATTTGTGAGCAGTTCTCCTGATCCTGCATAATCAGACAACTACCTAATCACTAATGAAAGACGTGCTGGGCTTACTTTGGTTTTGTTCTGAAGGAGGCCACACCTGAGAAAATGTTTAAGTTTGGCACCTGCATCAGGAACAAGAGCTATCCTCTCAGTACTCACTCTGTTTCAGGTCAGATCAGAAAACATGCACAAAAGAAATGGGAAAGCTTGAAGAGTGAGGAGATGTTGTTGGTCTGTTATCACTAGTATTCCTCAAGTCCATCATCAGTCATTTTGAAGCCTTTCTATATGACTGACCTTCTTCCACTCCAGCTGTATTCAACAGGACAATTACAGTTACAGAAGAAAACCTCAAGTTCAATCACAAGCTAAATACTACCTACTGTTAGAAGACAATTTCAGCTGTTCAACTTCTAAGAGACTCCTTCAATTCTGCACTACAAATATGCAAAATATGCAAAAACAAATTGGTTGGGCTCAGGTATGTTTCTGTGAACACCTCAGTGAATAGCTTTGGAATCATCTTAAAGTTGCAGCATTTAATTTTTAAGAAAAACCAATGTGAAGGCAAGCAGGTGGCTCTGGGAAGCCATAAAAACAATGCACGGGTAATTTTCATGCACTTATGCACGTTGATTTTAATTCCAGGATCTAAAAGAACTTCTACCTAGAATCACAGAATAGTCTGGGTTAGAAGGGACCTTTGAAGGTCATCTAGTCCAACCTCCCCTGCCATGGGTAGGGAAATCTTCAACTAGATCAAGATACTCAGAGCAGTGTCCAACCAGACCTGGAACATTTCCAGGGATGGGCTATCTACCACCTCTCGGAGCAACCTGTGCCAGTGTTTCAGCACCCTCATTGTACAAAAAAATTCTTCCTCATATATAGACTGAATCTAAGATTCAGAGACTAATTCAGATTCTCTTAATCTAAGATTAAGACACTTAATCTCTTTTAGTTTAAAGCATTTAGTTTAAAGCCCTTGTCCTATCAGTACAAGAAGACAGACTAAGAAGTCTGTCCCCACTCAAGTGTTCATCAAGAAAAGCACTTGGTAATTTTGAAAAAGGACAGAGGTGTTTTTATTAAAAAAATATGGCAACTGAAGTGATTCAGGTACACGCTGTGAAAGTTGCCATCAGACATGGAAGCATTAAGAAGCTACTGAAAAGATCTGCTGCAAGTCATCAGGTTCAGGGACCTGCTTCTGTAAAGCACATCAGACAGACTACTCTGCAATTAGACATACTAAAACTTTTCCTAAAGAAAGTCTTTAAAAATGAGGCAAAAAAATATTCATGGTTTTCTTCCGCACCACAACAGCTGGATGGCTGATTTTTAACTGCAATTTAAAGAATTTCTACCTCCATAACTATGACAGCATCTTTAGCAAAGTGTCTGAGACAGCATGGTGCTCCTCAGCAAGACAGAAGTGTCCAGGAGCCAAGAGCTTCCATTATCAGAAGCCTCTACAGTGTTCTTCGCTTGTTTGTTTTGGGGTTTTTTTTGTAGGGGGTGGAGAAGGAGTGGAGTGGTGGGTGGTGGTTTTGCTTTGTTTGTATTTGGTTTGTTCTTTATTTTTTCTTGTGGGAGCAGGGGGATTGTTTATTTGTCACAGGTTGGTTTGGGTTTGTGGGTTTTTTTTGCTTTTAAAAATTACTTCCATTGTTTCCATTTCCATTCTTAGGGAACGATTTGGCTTATGCACTGATCCCCATAATCTCAAAAGCCTTTTCACTCATGATGGATGAAAAGCCCCAGCTTTGGCTTATTCATATGCAGTAGCTTTCAGCTCCTAGCCATTTTGTAATGCAGTTATGCATTGCAGACATGCAGCACGCTGGAAATAGACCAGCAGCATAAGAACACAAGGCATGATGGCAACACTGTGGCTTAACAATACTTCAGGGCAGCAACACCACATCAGCCTCCTCTGCAGCACAGACATCATCTTCTTAGGAAGACAGGCAAAGTTCCAGTGTTCTGCAGGCAAACACAAGCTGCTGACAGAGTTCTGCCATACAGCCTTACAATCCGTAATTTTTTTTTTTTTTCTGCAGCTGGACAGTTTCACAGATCAGCATCAGGAACGTGACTCAGTATTGTCCATCATCTTCAAGCACCAGACTGTTCATTCCACATGCAACCGCCACCAGCCAAGCCACAGGACATGGACCCAACAGTGACACCGGGCTGTTACTAGGCGTCTTCTCCTGTGCAAAACCAATTGCTTTACTGATCCCGAAATAAATGGACCATAATGCTCTTGGCATATATGTGAGATTCACCTTAGTTGCTCGTGCAGATGTATCCTGCATTACCAAAACCAGTCCGATCTGCTTTGAAATCAAATTGCCCATATTTCCGTGCATGAGAGGTCTTTAGACTGCAGTCCTTCACTCTAAGCTTGCCTTCACACTTTGAACCAGGATAGCGAAAAGATACACCTGCACTTAGTTTCTTCTTTCATTGACGGTAACAATCAACTCTTCCACAAAACGTTAGAAAACAATCTTTCACCGGTGACTGGCTCATCAACATGAGGAAATGTCAAGTGTGATCCATACTGTTTTTCCAGGGTAGTTCATCCAGACGAGCTCTTTATTTAAATTCTTCTGTATATGGCATTACAAACCTTATGTGCAACAGACAGGTCTCAGATGGGTGCTTAACTGTGCTAAGCACTATTTCCTGGTGGGACTTCTATTTTCTAGATACAGACTCAAAAGGAACCCATTTTAAAGACGACCTTTGTCTCTTCCTCAGAAGATTTTATTTTGGGGGATTCATCAGTGACATGCAAATGCCACAGAAGCTTCAAAATGCTGATGAGAAGAAAAATGTGACACTCCTGCTTGAAACGTACCAGCAGAAAACTTTTGGGCACAAATGAAATGAGATGCCCTGGAGGGG
>NW_010246771.1:39161-39372 GCF_000690775.1 Eurypyga helias
GCCTCCGCCCGTGTCTCCCCCACCCGCAGGCCCATCCTCTCCATGCACCGTTTTTCTCCATAAATCGCAGGCCCACCCACAGCACAACGACAGCCCTGCCCAGGCCTGTCCGGTCGCCGGAGCCGGGAGAGGCCCGAGGGGCACCCAGGACATGTAGGCCGGCAGTGTTGGGGCCGATGTGGGGCTGCTCCACCCCGCCGGGCCCGCGCGG
>NW_010246772.1:0-5009 GCF_000690775.1 Eurypyga helias
ACTCAGACTCTGAGCCATTGACCACTGTCTTAACTTAGAGCAGCGTCCATAATGGCCATTTTATTGAATTATACTTTTCCCAAAGCCCATTTACCGTCTCTTCTCTCCAAAATAAAAATTGCTGAATCTAACCCTCGAAATCAACAATACAGCCCTATTTCCTATACCTCGGTGATTCAGGAAAGCATCTAATGAACCATATGCTTTGTTTTCCCATTAATCAAAGCTTATATTTCCTGGAGAATGTTGTGCTATATATATACCTCCAAAAAAAAAAAAAAGTACAGCTCCCAGAAAGTTCACTGGTGGAAATATAATGTGCATACTTTATGTATGCACTAGTCTGATCAAAAGATTACTTCAAAATTACACTACTGGATAACAAAATTAAAAATAATACAGAGAACATTGGCACTTAATGTTTCCAAGGAACTGCATCTTTTAGAATATATGCCATAAATCAAAGAGAAGGAATAATTTGTTACTGTGCTGTTTGCCCCTCTGCTTTGGTTTACATTGATTTGCAGACAGATACGGTTCTACATTCCCTAAGCAAATAGGCCCCACCTAGGCAAGCTAACTTAGTTATTCCTGTATGATTGCTGAAGCACGGGGTACAGATTCAGGTCATTCCCCTTACATCCCTAGACACAAGTACAATTTACAAAGAGAACTAAACCTGAACAATCTTAAAAACAAAGCACTTTCAAAAACATTGAAAAAATAAATAAAAATTGAAATGAAATTATGAAAACAAATACATCACAGCTCAAGATTATTTTAAATCACACAACAAATTTAATTCTTTCATCTATCAAGTGGCAGGTAAAGACAATATCTAGAAAGGAAAAAATGTTATTAAATTTGACATGGCTGCTTTTGTTTTTAAGAAAATTATAAAACCAAATGCAAATATAGCGTAACTTGCAAAATGTGAATTCCTTCTACAATTATTCAGAACAACTTCAGTGTTGCTGAACAGATAAACTTAATTAGATGCAAGCAAACAGGCATAAAAAATTATAAAATCTGTCTTTCATATACTATTCATAGATTTTGTTTCATCATTTTTTAACGAATTATGATTTTTCCAGGGTAACAACAGAAACATGAAAACAGTTATTAAAACAACGCATAACTCTTGCTCAAGTATATTGTACATGCACTATTTGTTCACACACACTCCAGGTTTTCATATCAAGCCATCTGAAGTTAATTTCTGCATTCAATAATGTCACTGCCCTAACAGTGACAGCTTCAAGTTATGAGCAATGCAGGGTACAACTTTGCCTTGCTCTCTGAGCTTAGGCATTTAAGTGTTTTGCTGTGATTTCCAAATATGCGGTAAAACCCCCAAAAGGCCCTGTTAATTCGTTACACACGTGCACACACAAAATCTGCCTGTAGGTGAGCTTGTATGTCTACATATACAGACAAGTATCGGAGATCGGTTAGTCTTCTATTATTTATATGTTACATTCCCAGAGAAACAGGAAGAACAGCACTGTCATTCTATATGAGGCTGATGGTGTAGGCTACAAAGCAGCAAACTGTTTCCTCAAAGTAGCTTCTGGGCCTCAACAGTGAAAGCAGCAGGAGGAGGTAACATGATGACTGTGTTGCTATCACTGGTTTTCAGCTTCCCATTTTTAATTGAGTTTAAAAAAAATAATAATCAGGGTATTACACACTAAAATGCCTATTAAAAGCACCTTATCAACATTTCAAGGCCAAATTTTCAGGTTAAAACAAGCTAGAATGGAGATTAGCTGTGTATTTACAATTTTAACTACTGGTATATTTGCAGCATGTAATAATCTTTAATTACATCATCACATAGCATCTCTTCATGAAATCCCTATCATGAATGCCTTGAAAGATATACTGGAGGTACCTGCTCAGAAACGTGACTTTATTTACTGCAACATCTAGAAAATGTTACAAATAAGATCTCAGATTGATGAGAAAATGAAAGAAAATGAAAGAAAATGCTTCACGGTTCTGGTATGGCCCTGGGGAACCGAATCCTACCCTTTCACCCCACGACACCTGTGTGATCTGTGGAAGCTGAGACAATATTTTTCACTCCTGCTTTCCTATTTTGGTCAGAGCCAACCTTGAGACCTAGAGGTGCAATTTGCAGAAGGAATTCACAGTACTTTCAGAAACACCCACAGCTACAGCTGAAGTCAACTGTCCGTGTACTTTGAATGCAATGTTAAACAACAGGAAAATATTTAGCCGTAAACTGCCCAGACTGACTACCCAAACTCTTTTAACTTTAGCATCATGCTTCACTGACTCCTCTGTAAAAAGGGAATAATTGTTTCAAATCCAGTTTGCCAGAAGTATTATGGAAAACATAGATTTTTATATTTATGAAACCCTGCTCCAATGAATGCTGACAATACTGTATGTAGAGACAGGTTTGAAAAACGTCTAGTAAAAACAGTACTCAGATCACATACTAGGGAAAAAGGACAATAGAATATCTTAATTAGCTGCTTCTCACTGAATGAACAGGTACACAGATATAATGCAGTGTCCTGTGGAAAACATAGTATAAAATGTCAAAAAAATGCATTGTAAGGCACACACATGGCAAGGCTGAATTAATGTTGCACGAAGTTTTATGAGAGTGCAAAGATATTGCTCATTTCTGAACTCTCAGTCTGGGTGATTTTAAAGTTGTAAGAACTATTAGCTTTGGGAACATAAACTAATAGCTATATTACATGAATACACATCCACTGCTTTAATACATTTTTCATGTACGAAAGGAATTTGTTTTCTAGTCAACAGGAATAAAAATTACATTCACTCCTATATTTTATGGCATGTAGAAACTTACCACTAGTGTACCTGTTAGCATGATACCATGGTTTCCACTGAAGGCTGAAATATTGATGAGATCTTTATATTTAATCCTCTCTTTTCCATTTAAGAAATCTACTTGTATGAGTTTGAGAAAAGCAATAAAATACTCTTAATAGACCTTTTTTTTTAAAAAAGGCAAAGTGTAAATAGCTTGCCAACACATTTCCCATTCTAACTCTTCTATAACAAATGGATTAATTGTTAGATAATTTAATCAGATGGCTTGCTGATAAAATCTGAGCAAAGACTTGATGTGTGTCCAGCGCCTGAAAAATTGGTACGGGTTTTTCAGCTAAGTCTGTCCAGATGGCCCTAGAATGAAGGATGATATTCAAAATGTTGTTCCCAGAGGATTGGCCAGCTGTAGCTAACATCGAATTGCTTCTGTGAATTTTTAAAAAAACATTAAGTATAATGGAGAATACTGGCGCGAGCATTTAAATGCAATCCATTCACAATTTAGAGTAATTGACTCAGTTGGCAGGAGTCACCTGAAATTAGGTTTTAACGGGCACAACTGCTAACACATCTATCTCATACAAACCGCATTTAGAACTAAGATGCTAACTTTTTGGAAACTGCCCTTCGGTTCGTACTTTCCAGCTAACACCTTTCTTGGCATTATTCAGAATTTTGCCACCTGCAACAAGAGGCCTTTCTAGAGAAGTCCAACAGTTATTATTCTACTGAAGAACAATTGAGGGTACTTTAATCCGATTAAAACATAGATAAATATACTTAGGGCTCAACAGTTGGGACCAGAAACCCAAACACCTACATTTGTAGCAAGACGACATTATTGGATGAGCATTTTGGAACAGGCTTGCACAAGAGCTGGAAAACATGAATCAAACCTCACGTGTTAG
Source organism: Eurypyga helias (assembly GCF_000690775.1). Taxonomy (NCBI): domain Eukaryota; kingdom Metazoa; phylum Chordata; class Aves; order Eurypygiformes; family Eurypygidae; genus Eurypyga; species Eurypyga helias. The sequence goes on from NW_010246772.1 coordinate 3,744, forward strand.
AAGCACTGTCACTTTTTATATCCCTACGAAGCTTTTATGTTTCACATTAGCATCTTCCTGGAGCTCACCCATACCCTTCATAGCAGAATTTTGTACTGCCATCTGACAAAACTGTATTCAGTCCAAGATTATGGTCTTTCACATCTGCCAAGGGCTGAAAGTGTAGTGAGAGAGAAAACTGAATCCTTGAAACCTCTCACCACAGCAAAGAAGCAAATTTAACAGGGCCCCAAGGAAGGCCTATTAAGTCATCATGCATCCATCAAAAAGGTGATCATAATCTAGACTTTATAGGCTGGAACGGTACCACAGAAAAAGCAGATAAAACAGTTCTGAGGATTTACATCAAGACAAACAGTATTGCCAGGAAGGGGAAAAAACCCCATCATCTTAGTGAATGTAGCTACATTTAAGAGGAAAAAAAATTCTTGAGACATGCTAACAAAACCATATGTAATATCAAAATGTGCTTCTACTATTATTTCTTACAATGCAGGGCTGGTTCTATCATAAATAAAAGCTGAATGAAAGGTTTCTTTAAGTGTTCATATAGTGTTTAGATTTCTTTCCTTCTTCCAGTCTTCAGAGCTTGATCAAGTCACTTGTACTTTTAAAATATTTGCCCAATTTGATTTGTAGAAATAACTTGAAGACAGACTAAAGGATACCAAGAGCTGCTTATTAATAAGAGTAAATTTTAAAAAGCTAAAAAAAGCCTGTAAAATCTAACAGGACAATCATGATAATCTACAACTATGGTCCCCCTTGATTTATTTTAGTACCATTCTTGCCTGTTAGTATAAATATGTATATTACTGGCATAATTCATTCATACATATAACACATAAAAATGCACCTTCAAAAACCAATTTTTATGGTACGAGTAATTTAGATCAAATCAGATGCAGCAAAAACTATTTCGTTTATGTTTTCCTTCACTTACATTGCTTTATGGAATGGTATTGTTAAACAAAATGTGAGGTAATGGGGCTTTTACTGTGAGACGGTGCCAGGCACAAATACACTAGACAGTGCTAATTGCAGGAAAACACTGAAAAATAGCACTGACTAGTGACTCTATCAGTGGAGGTGGCTGTTAAGGAAAGTGTGCTTCTGCTCGTAGGTGTTTCCTAATAGTACATGCAGAAATTGTCACGGTCTATCACTTTAGAAGGAACAATGTTTTGTTCTGTACAGCAGTAAGAATGATGGGGCTATTAAATCATACGGAGGAACGGAAAATGGGAAGGAAGGAGTAACTCAACA
>NW_010246772.1:5023-23789 GCF_000690775.1 Eurypyga helias
TGCCCTTGAAGTTTTTCAGGATGTTCACAGGTGGAATGGAAAAAGTAAATGAAAAAATTAAAATAATTTAAAGCTTAGTTAGTTCAATTATATTTTTGGGGAAGAATTTTTGAAGGAATAAGTAAAAGACCCTGGGGTTTACAATGGAGCACTGTATTGGCAAGTACTGGAGGGAAGTTTGGAAGCTGGAGTAAGCAATAGGAGTACAGGGACAGTCTTTGACTTCTCGCCAGCACTTACCAAGTTTCCTAAAGAAAGCATGGAAATGTCTTTTCTGTACACTTAATTAAAAAAAAAAAAAGCTTTAACGGACATGTGTATATGAGGTTTCAAGACTGTGTTCTCTACAGTGGCTTTGCTCCCAGATGCCACAAAAATGAATTAGAGCAAATTCAGACAACTGCATAATTTTAGTTAAATTAGTTGATAAAGCTAGTGACTACTTTTTTCCCCAATAAAAAGCTCTACAGTTTTAGAAAAATTCAGTAGGCTCCTGAAAAATAAGTGTGGGAAATTTGGAGAGTAAAACATTCAATAAGCTAGGAGTTCAAGAGGTTTTAGTCCTGCCTTAAATGAAAAATCTTGGTGCAAATTCAGTTACACAGTCTCTATGGAAAGCCTCAGCAGTATTGGTATCCAGTGCATATATTATCCCACATGAATGTCACTGACATACATGAAATAATTGTCATGGCAAATCAAGGAACACAAACCTGCTGATAGTTTGGAATATTCTTAACACAGAGAAGGTGTGGGGTTTTAAGTTAAAATTATTTTAAACAAATAATTGCTATGAATATGACTGCCAAACATTCTTATCATGACCTTGCTTTGGAGAATTTAAAAGAGGTGCTGATATAGCCTTGATTCTTGAATGGCTGATCTGTGAATATCTTGATATCTTCAGGAATAATTTGGAAATACTTTCAGCATGTCATGTAGTTTGTTCTTCTGCACGGATTTTCTTACTGTGATCTGAAAGGTGTATCTACAGAGACAGTGCAGCAAATTGAGAAATAACTGTCCTAATTATATGAATATGGTGCATAATTATGAGTATACTTATGATGTCTTTCTTCCTAAGAAGGCGGATGAAAAGATGCTGCTAAAGGAAACATCAGGCAATGACAAAGTCACGGAGAAGATAAAGGGGAAACTAGCCTTTGTGGAATGTCTGATTTTGCCCTCTCAAGGTCAAACTGGGAAGACTGAAACACACATTCACTCCAGAGGATCTGAAACATAAAAAGGGGAGACCCACATTTACCCCAGCTAACTTTATGCACTCAACTGAAGTGCCTAACTAATACCATTTTCCCTTTTTAGAACACACACACATTTTCAAAAAGCAGTTCCGCCTGTCCAAGGCTGCATTGCTGTCTACAGACCTCTGCCTCTTTTACTACAAAAGGAATAGAGGGTGCCTGCGCCCCTGCTAAGTACTCCAGCTAGTGGGACAGCAGGCCACTGGATGCTATGAAATCTGCGAATGAGAGACAGAATAGAAAAGACAGAGCTAGGTACAAAAGACGCAGAAACTGCTGAAGTGCAAATGAGTTCCTCATGCCTCCAGAAGTTGAGGCAACCACTCTGAAAGGTACGCACACATGAAAAGAAGGCTATGATCACCAGGAACAGAAATATAGGTGCAGACCTCAATTTTTTTCACCATCCGGTTTGCAGGATCTCTAGCTCAAAGTTTGTCTTCATGAAAAAAACCTTGGAAGGAGACAGTTTGTTAAAGTAAATGTGAATCAGGCCCATCATGCTCATGTATTTGTGAAACAAGGGCCTACAGGTCTACCCAAAGGGAATGACAAAGCCAGAAGTGCCCCCAAGGGACAGAAATTATCAGAGACGCAGGTAACTTCTGCCCTATAACCACGGCAGACAGCAATTCCAAAACATTTCTGTAGAGCTTGTTTACACTGTCAAATGTACCTGCACTTACGAGTGCTAAGTGCTGAGCTAGGACAAAGCAGAGTAGCTTTGCTGCCTGTAAATGAACGTGCCATTTTACACAGCTGACTGGGTGTCATAAAAATGCTGCTTATTACTCAGTGCAAACATTCTGGCTGTAAGTTGCAGCAACTTTCCCTTAAGTTTCTGATCCTGTTTCCTGTATGGTGGTTTGAGCCCGTCCTGTAAATAACATCGTCATGAACAGATACTAAATTAACTCATGAGCAGAGCTGAAGCAGGAGACAGTGTCTTGTACACCAGGAAAAGAACACAAAAAACATAGCAAAAATATCTGCAATTGCCAATGAATTCGGTAGGAAGCAGACTTGGTACAAAATGCACTGTCCTACTGGCTGCTGACCTGTTAAAAGTGCTTCTTCCTGTTACAAGAAATCCTCACAAGGAACCAAAGTGTATTTCATACAGAATTCTCAGAACATAATTCTCAGGTTGAGTGCAGAAGTGCTTCATTTTAGATACAGATCTGTCTCTTTCAACTAACAGTGAATATTACAAAGAATTTCAGCAATGCTGTATGTCAATTTAGCTTGCTAAGATATCCTAATTTGCTCTTTTTTAACTTCAGTGATGGCAGGAAAAGAAAGATGTGCTTAGCAGTTATAAGTATTTATGCCTTGGTACTACTGAGGTGTCTAGCCAGCTCTTAGATTGAATGTAGCAGCAGAAGGCTTGATGTTGACATATAATACCTGTTTTTAATGTGTTGAGGAGAACCAAGACACTTGAAACTTCCATTGACCATAATAGCAAGTCGTGTGCAGAGCGCTTCACATTCTTCCATACTACAAAATAAAGAGGGAAAAAAACCCCACTTAAGAACAGTAGTGAAAACAGAGAACATTATTTATACCTAACTTTAATTAAAGTGGAAGGAACCTGGACAGCTGCAAAAATGGGTACACAAAACCTTTGACTTCAAAGGCAACAGTCCAAACTGTAAGCCTAGTCAGTACATACCAAAAGTTATTACCACATGACAGCTATAAGAGAGCCCTAAAATGGAATTTATGTTTTTAGTCCAGAACTAATTGGGCAATTCTGGCCACAATACAAAGGTTTTATCACCAGAGGCAAATACCTGATATGCAGTTTCAGAAATGCCAGAGAGTGCGAGAGCTATGAACTCTGTTATTCCCTGTAATACCTGTTTGTGGTTATTCTGAGCTAAAGGATAGAGGGAGAAGAATGAAATAAGTTTCCTCAGCTTGCCTCTTGAATACTATATACCCTTAAAAAGTATCCTTAGTCTGATTGCAGGATAGAAGGTGCAAAACACTATAATCAGAACAAAATTTAGGACATGGAAATGCGGGTAAATAGAAAAGCAGGATTCTGTTATAACATGTGACTGCTCCGGATGATAAATAATAAGTTTGACTTGTGGAGCTTAGAGCAGATGGGCTGCCGTTCTACATATTACACAGAATTGTATGAGCAGTTCTTCCAAAGCTTTGCTGCAGACACAGGACATCAGCGGGGAAATATCCATCATCTGAAAGAGGAGTAAAAGTCATTTGATGTTCCTGCAGTTCACTGCAGGGATGCGCCAGCCCTTCCGAGATAGCTAAACAAGAGTTGCTTGTGTGTCTCAGCCATGTGCCAGTCCAAATTAAAGTGCTTTTACTGAACAAGCACAACAGTTAATACCCCACTAGGAACAATTTCCTTAAAATAGGACAGGGATATGGTGAGAACTGCCAAATCACTCTATTTCAGAGAGATGGGAGAGGGCTTGCGAACACACCTTTGCACAAATCAGGAATTAGCTGAGCCTCTGTGGTACAGTGCCTCCTAGTGCTTTCCTTGGTATAACACTCCACAGATGTGGCAAACTAACACAGATTTAGGCCTGTAAGGATAGTTAATACAATCTCACTCCTCCCCCTCTCAAAACAGAAGTTAAGCTTTGTCTTTGAAAATTGGAGTAAACAGACCTCAAAAACTAATTTTTACACAGGAAAGCATCTCTATACTTTATGCACTTATTTGCTGATTGCATGAAGATTCACTTATAGTAAGAAAAGTTCCTTTCTTACACAACCAGCCTTTGCAAGAATCTCAAATAAATCTCCAATGGCCTTCAGCAAAAAGTATAAATAGTATAAAACAATTTCTCCCCCTCCACCCTGGCACAACAATGCCTTAGTAATTAGAAATGAAATGTGTACACTATCACTGTAGTTGTACCTACTTTGAGTTATCTATTTGTAGAGATAAATGAGTAATTAGTACAAATATGAGGTATTTTTGTTGTTGTTTACAGCCTATTCGTAAAGAGACCACAGCTCTGTCTGCTTAAGCTGGTGTTTGACAACTAAGGGTTTGAAATCTGGACTGAGAAGTCAAAATATACTGTTACCTGAAAACCCCTCAACTTAATTCATAGTACGTGACTTGCCTACCCTAAATGATTAAACCATGACAATGAGTGAGCTGGTAAGCACTTGGGGATCAAACACAAGTATGTGATTTTCAAGATTCAGCCTCCATAAATAGAATACTAGAAACTTCTGAGAGCGATTTTCCATCAATAATGCAGCATACACATGTACAGCGACAACAAGTATGTTTTAAGAACATCTGAAAAAAAATTAACAATATCCAGAAAATATGGAATGAAGTTTTGTTGCATCCTTTTATTGATACATCTATGCTTCAAATCTCATTTGGCCAAAATGTTATGCTGCTGTTTGGATTAATGAGTTCTGTCCTCTGTGAGCATGTTTTCATGATCTCTCCCACATTTAAAACCACTTTATTTATAATTATACATACTATACTATATTCCCTAAGGGAACATGTAATTCACTGCATTTTACTATAGATATTATGAAACAATATTGATGTTTCCTCCATAAAACTGATAAACCAACGACCATATCAGAGAATTGGCAAGGTATTTAATGTAGACAGACCCTCCTAAGAGGACAGGCTCACTCCTACCATTTCCAGTAGTGTATACAGAGAATAGCTGAGGTATCTCTCTTTAGGACTTTATGGCCTACTCTTTTCATACACTGGTGCAAAACAAAATCCTTAATAAAATCAGAAGAGGGCTTTTCACACTCACTCCGCTTTGCAAGGATTTGTAAAGTGGGCAGCTGCAAAAGGATAACCAGGTGTTCTGAGCAAGAAGAGACACTGCAACACTGAATAGAAAGAGCAGTGAAAAGCAAGAGTTCATTGCATCATTTTTTCTGTGCCTGCAACCCCACTGAGACCCATTCTAATCCTTGAAAATTAAATATAGAAAATATTTAGGATGTACAAAAGTTCAATTTTCACAAGCAGGAAGGAATTGACATAAAATTCCAAGACATATTCTGCATTTCACACCAGGATGAGAATGCCTTCAGAATATGCTTTTCTGCTCTCAGTTGACAGCAAGAGAGGAGAGAGAACAGGAATATACCATCTGCTGGGATAAGGGTCTTACCTGTGGGATGTCAGCACAGCTGCACAGCCATCCTGAACTTCCTTCAAGATGGTTTTCCAAAGGTAGCGCTTAGAACAGGGATCCATCCCGGAGCTGGGCTCATCCTACAGGAAAAACGAAAATGGTGATACAGCGGCATAGGAAAAACATACCACAGCTCCAGCCCAGCATGAAGAATTAACAAAAGCCACAATAAAGTAATATATTTTTCTCTTTAAAAAGCTACATTTTCAGGGGTCACTTAAAAGACACCCTGATCAGTTTTTGCTTTAGGACATATAGTTTCATTTCCAAATTTATAGAAGGTACTTTTTATTAAAGAAACTTATATATAAAGTTAATAGGCTTCTATATTATATAATAACAAATATAATAGTACTTATAAATATAGCTACATTTTTAACAATAGATGTATATTTATTAAATAGGAGAGACTTGCAGTTCCTTTTCCTCACATTCTGGGAGGGTTTGGTGCCTGTTTCTCTCTACATGCACATCTGCCATGAGCACAAACAAGTGGAGAAGTGCTGTAACTCCCAGCTACCTGCACTGGCCAACCCATAGCCAGATGTGGATGGCATGTTTGGATTTGACATCCTCCAGCGCTCCCAGAGTCCCTTGGAGAGGAACTCTGAACCACTGTGGAGAGAATCCAATGTGGTTAAATAACAACCCAGCCAGTGCTGCCCAATGCAAACCGTGTGGCATTGGAGAAATGCAGGAAGAAGCACAGCTACAAAACCTCTATTTTCCCTTCCTATCTAAGTCCGCTGTCCTCAGTAAATCAAATTCTGACTTCATCTACTCGTGGAAGGAGAAGGACAAATATCTGATTGTCAAAAGCCAGTCACTCTGACTACAAAATTAGGAAGAAGGAAACTCTTCCAGCTGCTTTTCATACTACCGTAGTTCCTGGGGGGTGTCAGCACCTGTTAGGGTTGTACGGCCCTGGGGAATGTGTTTGCAGCAAGGAATCCCAGCTGAAAACTGGAAGCAAAGTTCTCACGAAACAAAGGAAAAAAAAAATCCAGTTTGATGCTAATATTGGTGCTTAGCTACCAATGGTAAAGGTGCAAAAGAATTCAGACTCCTATTATCTGCGGATAGCTAACAAAGAAAGTGTAAAAACAATAAAAATAAAGCAACCCACACTATTACTTAAATTAATAGCTATGATCCTGGATGCAGTCTAGAAGCAGATTCAGTGGTTTACATTGGTGTCTTTGCTTTCAGAAAAAAAAATGTCTTTCAAAATACTGAATAAGTCCTGGAAAATCTGCTGGCTTTCTGAAGCCAGCCAAAAGTTTTAAAGCTTTTTGACATGTTTAGATATTTTTCTTCCCTCTTGTCATTACATATGCAATAGTCTGTGCCTGCAGCAAGAAGTAGGTTGAAATGGATACTTGCTGTAGCATGTTGTCATAAAGACATTAAAAAACAGTTGGAGCATTTTCTAAGATCAGGGAAAAACACTGCTTTAAGATTATCTCTTCATTTCACTAACAGAACCAGGGTCAGTCTAAGCATAAAACGTAAATAATATAATTCAGCTCAGAAGTGAGGCAATGATAAGAACTTAGAAGCAGCATAATGTGTCTGATCTTCTGAAACAGGAACACCATAAGAACACCAGCTTCATCTGGTTCTACTTAGCCTGTGATCTATTAGTGGAAGAAGTGGTGTTGTGCCTCCCCTGCTATTCCTCCCATCACTCTGGGAAGCAGATTCCTTTCCTCTGACAATTCTGAAAAGTTTATTCCACTATTGAACTGGGTTTTATTTTTATTTTTCCTGCTCACCCAACTGCACCAAAAAAAAAAAAAAATCACTTTCTATTTTTGTGAGCACTGGAGAATAAAATAAGAAGTGTTCATGCAGCAGAACAAAGAGGAGCGTTGTACATCCATGTATCAATTGCTCCCTGACTGACCAGGAGAATACCTGATTTTCTTTAGAGCAACATACAAGATGACAAAATTCAAAGTAACTCATTTTTCATAGGCACGTTATTACCCTTACTCACCAGTAAAAGTATTTGGGGTTTACCAACTAGGGCCACAGCAGTAGAGAGCTTCCTCTTTGTGCCAGCACTGTATGTCCTCACCAGTTTGTCAGCATAGGCATTGAGGTGCAGCCGATTAACAAGGTCTTCTGCAACCTGTGGTTTAGAAATTTGAAGGCCAGTAAAGATGTGCCAAATTAGGCAGCACTTGTGTTCAGACTGAAAGAACAACCAGTTCATGCCTCTTAAGCAAATGTTCATGTTGGTTCCTTATTTACTATTTGCTGCATATTATTACTTTTGAATCCTAGACACATACAAAAAAGCTGCTCCGGGACCCCTTAGTTGTCCACAAAGGGTAAGGATTTTCTCAGACAGAATATTTGGCTTTGCCATTGCTTGTAACAGTCATTTGCATTCATTTTGTGTGGTTGTGGTAATGATTTAAAAATGTTCCTCATTTTACCTCATTCTTCAGTGTTTATTAAATAAAACATGTTAGGTGACTGAAATTTCACAGATTCACAGAGTGGAAGGGGTTGGAAGGGACCTCTAGAGATCATCTAGTCCAACCCCCCTGCCAGAGCAGGATCACCTAGAGTAGATAAGGACACAAATTTCACATCAGCCACAAAAAGATGGAAATGCCAGAAAAGCAAGTCACAGTTCGAGGAATTAGAGTTTCTTAAAGACAAAAGGGTTGAATTAATATATTAATTTAATATATGAAGTTGACCCTAGCTGCTTCGGTTGTAATTGCTTAAATATGCCTGTGTGACCTGAGCAATCTGGGCAGGTGCATGAGCACAGCTGGAGACAATGTTCATGTCCTCTATGGCCTTTCTTCTTTAACTGCCAGAGACAGTCCGAATGCACAAGGCTCCCTCAAATACTGGTGCTGGAGAATTTTAAGTGTAGCAAAAGTCTTGCTCCGGCTGTATCAGCTAGCTCTGCTGGACCATCCAGGGAGACCTCATGAAAAACATAAGTGACACAGCAGTGACTTTTCTACTCACCACTGCCAGCACACCCTGCAAAGCAGCGGGTGTTTAGTGCATGCTGCTGGGCGGTTGTACCATCAAGGGGTGATGGAATCTGTAATACAGCCGGTGTGTTTTCAACCTGGATGTACCACAGCTGGAGTATTTTTGTAAAACAAGTAGTTGCATGGTGCTCTATGGCCTGAGATCAACTGCCAGAGCATCCCCAGCAGTACGGTGCATTCTTTTTTTTCCCTCTGCACTACATTCATCAAAAAACAAGGAAGGACTGGCAGGCTTAGTCAGATCACATGGACTTTCTCCAATTAACTCAGAAAACCCAATAGAAAAAAAATGTACCAATAAACAATATTGTGAACTAATTTTCACTATCTATTCCAAATTAACTGCCATAAGCATAACGTTATTTTTTATAAGACAGCTTTATGTAAACTCCTTAGGATATGATCAAGATATTTGTGACCCTTTTAGCAAGATCTTTCAGTGCTACGTAGGAAAACAATAGCTACATCTGAGAGCAAGTTCTCTGTAAGCAGGAACAACACTGCAGTGGTGACCATCTGCAGTATCTAGTGTGGATCCTGGCACCGGTATTAATAGTCTCTCGTGTTCAGTGTACCTTAATGTATAACCTGAAGGCAAAGCTACATTTCACAAATATTGCTCTGAATACATTAAATGCAGAAAGTTTCTTGGTTTTGGGGGTTTTTGTTTGTTTCTTTCTTTCTTTGTTTAAAAAAAAAAAAACCTTAATCAACAAGCACTAAACCACCCTCAGGTAATTTTGTATGGAAAAGTTCAAGTCTTCTGCTATTTCAGTGTTAATTCTGTGTTTTACTTTCTTTTAGACACTATTGCTGCATATCAGTAAAAGTGCTCCAAATTCAAATACTCTGCAGCTTTAGAAATGATCAAGCATGTAATCTATAGTCTAAGATATAACAGCTGATTTTTTTAAGTTTTTTTTGGTTGGTTGGTTTGATTTTACTTCTAAACATAGGTCTCGTCATACACTGAAACAGCCTGTGAAGTGAACACCTCAAAAGCATGACGTCTTATCTACCCTACTAAACTTGCCTTGACTTTACTACCAGTGTGAATGAATGCATGTTAGTGACAACAGGATTATCCTCCTACAAATCCACCAACAATATAGAGATTTGCACAGCAAACCTCATTAAAAAATTAATCCCAGAAAGTGAAAAAATGTGTGATCTGTTCACACCAAAATTAACATATATTGAAAACTAAAACAGGCTTCAAGTGTTATTGAACAATAAGGAAAAGACGACTGTGTATTACAGCTGAAACGTAGTTAAATCTATCCTGTAGCTGTTACTAGCACCACTATGTCTAAGACTGCTTTGAAGTGTTACCAAAACTCTGAGCCTAAGTCAGCAAAATACCATTAATTGATGATGAACACTGCACAGGGAAGAGTTTGGAAAGCCAAGGAATAGTGCCAAGGATAGAAGAAAAAAACAACCAAGTAAACTAAGTCTTATTGTCGTCTGTAGCACTCAAGGAGACTCAGTCATGTACCAGATAGGAACATAATGTTCTTTGTAGGGAGCAACATTAAAAGAATCGACTGTGCAAGATTTGCAATTCTACACGTAGAATCCTCCCAACTATCTGATACCTCCTCAAGCATTCAGTGCACAGATTTTCATCACTATGCCATCTCCTGTTTTGTACAAGGAGAGGAAGCCTGTCAGGTTCCTCTGTTAGGGGAATTTTGTAAGACAAGGTTTACTTAAGGTAAAGAGAGAGCGGTGGGAATAATATAATAGTACCCGCTTTCCTGCTGCTTTGAATGTGTAGAATTTCCAAGATAAAACTTGCACTTCATTGCAGTGCACACCAAAATCTGTTTTGATATTTAGACACGCTTCTTTTGTGCAAAACATATCAAATTAGAACAGTTTCAGAGCTGAATCAGATCAGCAACATAACAGCAGAAGGATTAGCCAGCTTCCTTACTCCTAATGATTTCCCAGATGCACCTAAAAAAATAAATCTCCTATTCCTGCTATCCTTCTGTGCCAGTTTTGGATGAGATAAAGTTAATTTTCTTCACAGTAGCTAGTATGGGGCTATGTTTTGGATTATGCTGAGAATAATATTAACAACATGCTAATGTTTTTAGTTGTTGCCAAGCAATGTTTACATTAAGACATGGACATTTTCAGTTTCTCATAATGCCCTTGTTCTCCCAGCTTCTTCTCTACAAGAATATAGGAGGTGACACAGCCGGGACACCTGACTCAAACTGACTAAAGGGATATTTCATGCCATAAGGCACCATGTTCAATATATAACCTGAGGGGAGCTGACCATGGAGGATCACTGCTTGGGCATGGGCTATCGATCACTGTGTGGCAAGCAATTGTTGCATTGTGCATCATTTGGTTTTGTATATTCCTTTATCAGAAGTCTTATTAGCATTATTTCCTCTTCTTTTGCTGTCCTATTAAACTGTTTTTATCTCAGCTCACTTTTTTTTTTTTTTTTCTGAATATCTCCCACATCCCACCTGGGATGGGGAGCACAAACAAACAGCTGTGTGGAGCTTAGTTGCTGGGGATAAACCACACCACCTCCTCAACCCTTACGTGTCAAAGGAGCACTACAGAGCGTGCTTCAACAAATGTGAGAATACAGAGCTCATTCTTCTTTCAAGAGATGACCCTAAACATTTTTGTCTTTTCTTTAATGTATATCATAATGTTTCCAGTAATAACAGTCTCAGCCTCATCAATATGATCTAAACAACAACCACAAAATCATTTGAATGAAATTAGATATATTATGTATAAGGCATATTATGGAGAAGCCTGCACATCTCCATTATAATTTCATTTATCCGTATAACCTTTGGTATCTTATAGTTTGAGTCATAGCATACTATAAGGTATAAATGAAAAGCCCTCTTAAACTACTTGAAATAAAATTCAGAATTGAACATGTGACAAATCTTCCAACAGATACACACAATTATGCAAGAGATTTACAATTCTAATGGCTTCCTTCCTTTAGTGAATGTGAGATATATACACAAGCACCTTCTCTCCCTCCTTGTCATGTTCATCATGATGTTCTATTTCTGGTTTCAATTACTTTCAGCAGTAAAATTTATCAATCAATTTATTTAGCAAGTTGATAACATTGAGGCCAAATTAAAAGACATAGTTATATGCAAATAAATACATTGTGAGTTCACTTGAACCATAAAGATGTTTTACATCTAATCATGGCTGTAGTAATGTATTTAAACTCTTTCCTTCATTCCCTGTGCCCCCCAAATCCAGTTTATAACAGACTTTACATCTATCAGCTAAAAATATCCCTGTTTTCCAATATTTGTTAAAATTATTTACTATTTCCTCGTCAATTTTAAGATCTTTAGCAAAACTTCTTTTTCCCCCAGTTAATTTGGACTACTTCCCCTGACTTTGGAATAGGCATTGGAATAAGCCCTCCAATCTGTAAAATCTAAACCAAACCCTCCAATACTTTGTGCATGTCCTAATTCATTCAGAATTACTCTAACATTCATTCCAGAAGAGGCAGTAAGGTAACTTGAATTTTTGCACACATGTTAAATTTGGGGGAGTAGAGGTTAAAATGGGCATGGTGTCCTCTATCCACCAGAGAACCAAGAGGCACATCCACCTCACTGAAAAGCAGTAACTGATGCTAATTGTGTATCCACTGATGTTAATGATTCTGCACTCCCTTCGAAAATTGCCATTGATATTCAAGTAAAAAATTAAGTGGTACTGAGGGTTTTCAGTTATTATGTCTTCCAGAAAAACTTGGAGTTAGAGAAGACTCCGTCTATTAGCAGGTAAGACACATGATAGTGTGACTATCCTGACAGGCCGTATGTACCTCTGTATTAATTTTGCATCATTTCTGACAAAATTAACACAATATATAGCTTCTTAATATTTTATTTTGAACAAACTCTCATAAAGCAAGCCTGACCTAATACTGAAAACATGTATCATACCTGGTAGAAATTATAATAAGCATGGGTTGAATTCTAGAGTCATCTGAAAAACAACTTTACGCTGCCAAAACAGTTGTTCAAAGTGTCAGGCTCTAAGTGAATGCAATGCAGTTTGAACATCCTGAATGATAATCAACCGTCAGTTCCGCACCAAATGGTATTCATTCCGCTTCAGAGTAAACTGAGAATTATTAGATTTCTTACATTAGGGAACAGTATACTCATGGTCAGAATCTAGGGGAAATAGCTCTTTATCCCAGAATCTCATAAAACTGTACACAGTAATTCTGCCTAGGGTCCAAAACCGGAAAGCATGCAAACAATAAATGAATTTACAAATTCCCATTTCCAGCAGCTGTAGACTATAATGTGTAAGGAAGTCAATGAGATTCCATTCAGTGCAAAACCTTCCTGTAGAGTTAGTGTAAAGAGAAATCATACTGACATTCTAAGAAGTTGTCTCTGAAGATTGCTTTGAGATTTGTAACACAAGTTTTAATGAAAATGAGAAATGTCATTTAATGCTGTGTTGATATTTTATAGTTTTAACAAGCTGTATGCTGTCTTTTGGACCAAATGAAGATATTGAAACTTGATATATTAAAGAAATTAAAATAATGATCAAAAGTATTATGTCAAATTAGTGTATGTCTGTGTAGCCCAAAAGCTCCACTCTTAACAGCAGCAAAGAGAAAACTTCAGACCAGGTAGTAAGGTAAAAACTTCACATTACATGAAGCTTAACATTGATAGCAAATGACCCGCTTTTCTCCTCCTTTCCCATTCAGTTAATTACTGTTTTGGAACATTAAATGCACTCAACTTTATGTCAGACACTTAACTCCTGCTGCTGATAAATCTGTCTAGCAAAGGATTTGATCCTTGAAGTTAGTGCTTCAGTAGATAACCTTAGTAGTACCACATCCTGTAAGTCACCTGCCCACTTGCCAGTTTATTAAAAAACAAAAGTGAACGGATGTTGCTTTGCACATCCAAACCACGTACTCACTAGAAAACGTGTGTGTGTGTACGTTAGCACAGGCAGTCACTGATAAACATTCAGAGGCGGGCTTGGAGCGCTGTATCATAGGCGGGGGGACTGCGAAAATAACAGCTTACATTTCCATACAGCTGCTATTCCAAAGCATTCCCAGGCCTTATTTTATTTTTAGGCAACTAAAACGCACACTTCCTCCAGGCACCAGCCATTTCTGAGTTGAAACACAGCAGCTGTTCAGAACTTCACAGCAATGCCACGCAGTCGGGAGGGCCCGCTGACAAAAACACTTGTTTTCATCTGGGATAGCTGCATTTCAGTTTCTGATGAAGGTAAACCACAGTAGCTAAACATTATTTGCAGGAGCCCTTTGATGCCTTGATAGCAAACATATGGCAACAAAGTCTGCTCTGCAATCTATGCAGACAAAAACTAGGACAACTGAGAGGAAGAACAGCCTTTATATCACAAATGTGAAACTAAGGCACAGAAGGCTGCCTATAAAGAACAGTCTAAGCCTACAGCTAGATCATCTAGGGTCCAGGGTAATCATAAGATGAACATGTGTCTTCTCCCACTGCAACACAGAAATACAACTCATCTCTAAATAACACAGAAATGATTTTGATGCACTTGAAGCAGGACCCAGACGTGAAATACCACACCATTTGAGGAACCCCAAGTGGTTTTGAGAACTGCCATTGGAGTAGCTGTGTACTAGTTGCCCAGAGAATAGCTGGATCTGAACATAAAGTGGAAACTCTTACGTATAGCAATTATTCATAAACACTTCTGCATTTGAAATGGATGTTGTGAATGCCAGATATTTCTGAGAGAGCACTATTCTCACGTTATCTACAGAGAAAGAACACGAAGGCAGGTTACCCTTGTGACTCCTCACCAAACACAGTCAGGAGAAGGGTTTGCAGTGCTGCTGGTTACACGTGCCACCTGAACAGCTTTTCCTCACCCCCCTGAGTACCAAACCAATAGCTAAGGATCTGCAACTCCAGGAGTCACAAAGATAACACAGCACTGAAAGCCCTGCTCAGCCTTCACTCAGAGACACCCCCTTGGGAAATTCAGGTCAGTTATAAAAGTAACACTTCCAAGAAGGCTGAGGCATTTATTTTAACTGTGGGGACATCCTTCTTTAGCCCAAATTGTAGGCCCATTCCTCCTCCATTTCTCTCTCAGAGGATCACCTCCCACCTGTGTTTATGCATGTCAGCCTGTTCACAAACAGGGAATACGCATACTCTACACTCTGGAGTGAGCTTGCTGAGAGTAACACTGCATGTATATGACCCAGTGTATGCGAGTGAAGTGAGTCCCATGAAGTTTAATTAAAATTATGTACTTCTATTATTTAGGTTCCTCTGAAGTTTCCATTCTTCTTAGGGTGTCTTAAAAACCGCTTAATTTATAGTGCA
Organism: Eurypyga helias; assembly: GCF_000690775.1. Classification (NCBI taxonomy): domain Eukaryota; kingdom Metazoa; phylum Chordata; class Aves; order Eurypygiformes; family Eurypygidae; genus Eurypyga; species Eurypyga helias. The sequence continues at coordinate 19,891 of NW_010246772.1, forward strand.
TGGTGTACCATTTGGGCATATGCATTATAATAATATATTGTCTTAAGAAAATGGTAAGACAGAAAATCCAAAAAGCCATGTCTAGAGCATTTTAAGAGCACTGCTGCACAATTAAATAATCAAACTTTGATTCCAGTTTTAAATTGCACTTAGGATCAAAAGCATTCAATAACATATGTAAGATGTATGGATATTTAACAGCATCCTTTTGAATGACTGCAAAGCTCTAGAGAAGATGTCAGAATCTGTTGCCACCTTTGTGTCTATTAAAGTGCCATGATAATAGATGCTAGTTATGATAGGCTTTTAGCCCAACTGTTAGAAAGGAGCTGTCAGTTCATGGAGAAAACAGGTAATTACAGTTGAGGGATTTAGTGCAATAACCATTACCCCTTAATATATTTCCTTTAGATCAAGGGAAACATGTTCAAGTTCTCAGTAGTCTGCTAGTACTCAGAAACAAAAATTGCTACCAATCAGTTACGAAGAGCAAAAAATATAGAAGACTGTATGATGATTTCTAAGAATCCTGCAAGAAATATAGTTACAACTGTCAGTTAAAAGTCCATCCAGACAGGATACTGCCCAAGAGGAGTAAAGACTTGTAAGAATCTTTCATTTCCCTCAGTCTCTCATCCATAAACACCCAAATGATTAGCATAAGACAGGAAAAACTCAACATATTGACCTGATACTATTATTTGGGCACAATGGCAGTTATTTTTTAATACTTAATGTCCCATTGCAGGAATCATACCATTTTCTGGAATAGTACCCAGGTGCTTGGGAAAAAAAAGGCTGCCAGGAAGAAAAAGGCAGCCCTTTCACATACAGACAAGGAATTGACTGCAAGCCATTTAAAGGACCCCGAGGCAATAGCCAGGAAAATGCTGGGTAGGTAGAAAAAAAAAAGGTATTTCAGTTACATACAGTTTTGCTTCTGAAAAAAAGTGAAAGGAAGACAACAGGCAGCATTCTGGAGGTTACAAGGACAATCCTACAGCAAAACAACTATGTGGGACCAACCTATACAGCAGGGATGACAGACACCAATTTCCTATTACACTCCAGTTTTCTAATGTTAATAGACGTGCAGTTAGGCACAAGAGACTGAGCTGCTCAAGTGCAAGTCAGATCAGAAACTTGCATCTGCAGAGATAGAAAAAACAGAAAAAACCTCCACATTTTACACTATATCCATGTGGTACTTAATTTCTGGTATGGCCTGACTGAATGCCTCATTACAGAAAAAGAGCACTGTTTGCTGGTCAGCACAACTACATGTCTATCTGTAAATTCAAATCCTCTCAGTGACATTCCCAGATGTTGTCAACAACTCTGCTAGTCAGCTCTTAAAACATCTTCTCACATGCGTTTGGTCTCTTCTCCAGGGATAACACCAGGTCTGGTGTGGCAGCTGGAATATTTTAAGGACTCCTTCCCCAGTGGGTAGCTTGAATGCAGCCACTGTCTCGTGAAGTTTAAGACAACTACTAGCAGGGTGCTGACAGCTGCCATCTCAGCACCCAGATGTTTAGTTAATTTATATAATAATTCAACAATTTTTAATTCCTTCAGAGGTTCATCTCGTCTCTGAAGAGTTTTTCAGAGGTGCATGACAGAACATATGGTGTTCCCTCCCATTCTCTAAACGTGATAATGTTGAACCATTCATAAATTTCATTTCCTTTAGAGTTTTTGTGCCTGAGATTTTGTTTGCATTAGTATTATTTTCCTATCTTCAGTGACATTATTGTGCTTTGAACTGGCATGAGACAGAAATAAATCCATATTGTTTAAATAAAGCACTAGTAATAAAAAATCTTATTCCTAAAAATGTTAAGATGAAATATTAGATATTCTCTCATGTAAAAAAAGTACAGTTGTTTTATAAACTCCATAGCCTAACCCAGCTTCAGCTCCTCCTGCAAATCTGTTCTAGATAGTTACCTTACAGATATCCTGCTTTGGAATTCCACGCAGTGTGCAGTAATAATAAAGATGCTCCCAACCCGTTAAAAGTTCATCCAGAGCGTCTTGCTGTGGACAATAGCCAATGAGAATGCCTTCAGAGCTAGCAGACAGTATATCCATTTCAGACCTGAAAAAGTAGAAGACTTGAATGTTGTTTAAAAAAAAAACCCACACCCCTGGGTTGCACACTTGGCATACAGTCTTCAGGACAAACACGCCTACCCTCGACTCCATAGGTAAATGAGTTTGAACCTCTTTACTATGATCACTTACCATAGTGCCACCCAGCCACACGCAATGAGTGCTTTTTTGGCCCTTTCAGATTAGCACTGGCACCCACGCGTCACTCTTCTAACCGTGTGTGCGTCAAGGTGAACCGATCACCGCAGGAAGAGGACAGAGGTATGAGAATTCATTCATGCCAGGTTTGCCTCCCTTACCTCCTTGGTTGGCCTTGCTCTAAGGAGACCTATTTAAAAACCGTACTGTGCACATCCCATTCCATATTAAAGGGGCAGTAGTTGAGAGAGAGGGAAATGTTGTTGTGCATTCGCTGCGTGCCTGCGCACACACATAGGCAGGCATGCATTCTCTAAACAAAAAGAGTAAAGCACAACGCAGGAAATCAAAGCCTAGTAGGTTAAAAGGCAATACAGGAAAAAATATAAAATGATCCTGATTTAAGAGACTTTGGCCATTACTTTTTAGCTGTACAGTTCTACTTGAAATTACATTCATTGCTAAGAAGCAAGCTTGATTGCAAGGGTGTCTCATTACCCATAATGACACTAAATCTATCCTATTTATTCCAACATCTAATTCAGCATTCAATGATGTTGATTTACATGTACAGAAAAGACCTGTCAAAATTAAGATAAAAATTAAGATTAAAATCTTAGCTTTGAAAGAAAAAGATTTTTAAAAGGTTCTGGGGAACAGAATGGTTTTTCCCTTAGTGGTTTCCTATGTTTCTGGTTAATATAACTAAATATATAACTAGTCATTAAAACACAAAGTAAATGTATTTAATATATTAAATGGTCTACAAATACCAGCACCCTTGAAAATATAAATATGTATCTCCTGGTAAGAAGATTCAGGAGTCTGGGGAGAAAAAGAAAACACAAAATCTGCATTTTACATAATGAACCACAGCATCATTTAATGCTATCAAAAGATAAATTATCATGATTATGACAAACCTTGTTACGGACTAATTAGAATGATCCTTTGCTCTTCATGGCAAAGATACAATATTTTACTATCTTTGTAGGTTTGGATGATGCCAAATAAGTTAATTGCCTGTAGACATCTCGCTAGACAAAGACTTAGCAAAAAAGTAAAGGGGCGATAGGGGGAAGAGGGTATCAGAACTGTGCTTCCTCATTAATTTGTATCCAATTATAGGTTATTTAAAATGAAGTATATACAGAATTTTACCAGCTCAGTTTCCAGCCGTACCTAAACCAAATTATTTTTTAAGATCATCTTTACCATAAGACATGGATTGATTAATGTTGAGCTTTTTGCATAATCTGTCAGCAGCAGTGGCTTCCTTATTTAATGAACTCTAACACAGTGGAGCAGTATCCACAGTGAAATGCTGCTGAACACAGGAAGATGCGTCTGAGGTTTGTTTTATTAGGAAGATTCAGGCACACTAACAAGGTCTCCTTTTGGTGCAGCTGCTGTCTTTGGAGAAACAAGAGCCTGGGTTTTTGGTAATATGCCAAGTTCAGTCATGAAAGAACAAATCACACTCAGGGGTAATTTCAGGGAAATTTACTCAGCGTGAACCCTGTAGCTGGATAGATAGATAGATACATCTAGTGTGGAATGGGTCTATACCAGGGTGAACAAAAAATAAGTATGCATGGCTGCAAGAAATAACAGACACCTCATGTTCAGTCGGCCAGAGTCAGCGG